>NC_056743.1:1812879925-1813179925 GCF_019279795.1 Protopterus annectens
TAAGGGGATGTTAATAAACAGGGGATACCCTGGAGAATATGTGGACAACATTCTCCAGGAGGTAACCAAAAAGGGGAAAATGGTTTCTTTTTTCCATTACTTGGTAAAGGTACCAACGTCACCATGGTAAGAAATAGTCATGGAGAGAATAGTATATTCAATAAGGTTGGTACATTTAAATACAACATGCATTACAGCAATATTGTGAAAATTATCCAACATAATTGGAATTTATTTAACACTAATCAGGAATTGCTTGATATTGTAGGTCCTAGTCCTAATGTAATATATAAAAAAGATATTACTATCAAAAATATGTTGGAGAACATCATTGAACCGTACCCTGGAAATAGGGGTATGGTTAAATGTGGGTTTTGTCTGCAATGCCAGGCTATTATAGAAGGAAATTAAATATATATATATATATATATATATATATATATATATATATATATATATATATATATATATATATATATACCTATTTTTGGTAAATTTAAACATAAAAGTAAGTTTACATGTAGTAGCAAGGCAGTAGTATATATAGGAATGTGTACTCAATGCCCCTGTTTTTATATTGGTAAAACCATCAATGCTCTAAGGAGTAGAATGTTCCAGCATTTTTATGATATTAAAAAACAGGACTTGAAAAATGTGTTGGCTGTCCATGTAAAAAAACAAAAATCCTTTAGATTTTCAGTTCTTGAACAAGTCACACTAGCGGAGAGGGGTGGACCCCTCAATGATTTTCTTGAATCTAAGGAATTGAGATTTCAACTTAGAACAAATGCAACACATTATCCAGGCTTGAATACTAACATTTCTGTTAGTTCTATTCTTAGATTAAAAACAGAGGGCTATTTGTAACATTCTCTGTAGTAATATACCACACTGGATGGATTCTTATGGTCCACATTTGTTTCAACAATTTTTGATATGTGGTTCTTTAATTTCAACTGTGTATTAGGCTTAATTGATGATGATGTCAGCAATTTTGTATGGTAATTTGGAGGGTTGTGAGGGTATTTATTGGGTCAGTTTTTGTATTATTGTGATTCTGATGAAGTTTTTTATTAAAAAACGAAAGCGCTAAATCTACCTTTGGTGTGGATCTGAGCTGCCTTTTCCTTGTGGATTATCAGTTTTGTGTGTTTTGGTGGTGTTTAATGTTAAGGGTCTCCGCATATGTGGGTTTAGTGTTACTAGGTGTGTGTGTTGATGGTGTGGGTTTTGAAGGGCAATGTGTTGCTAGAAGTGTAGTGCAGTGTAGTGTTACTAGGTGTGTGTGTGTTGATGGTGTGGGTTTTGAAGGGCAATGTGTTGCTAGAAGTGTAGTGCAGGTGGCAACCTTCTCCTCTTGAATGTCTAGCACAATCTTGGCTGGAGAGAGCTTTGCTTTCAATTTGGCTATGTAAGTGCATCTCTCACAGGTTATAGTGTTGGGTGGTAGGAGGAACAGGGTTGTCTGTGTACATGAGGCAATTGCTGCATTGCCCCAGTATGCCCAGATTCACCAGGTGGACAGGAGAAATTACAGGAAGGTGACCCTTAGACATGCCTGGTTTGGTGTTTCTTTTGTGAAGTACAAGAGCTGTTTTCCCTTACCTTGGCAAGGTACTTTGCAATTATAGGCTGTTTAGTGCCCACGATTAATTTCTCTTTATTAAAAAGGAGAGTTGAGTGCTTGTATCAGTTTAAGGCTTCCTAGTGCTTTCCAGCAGGTTTTAGAGCAAGTGCTAGTCACAAGGATTCAGATTTTAGTGCTACTACTGAGAAACAAACTAGTTCTAAGGGAAAATTTGAAGAGAAGACTTTCTGACACCGGGAATATTTTAAAAATAGCCCCGCGGCGCTGCACTATGCGCAAAATCATGCAAACACACATTTTTATGCCAGAAAGTTGAAAGGGATAGAAATCAGCCCAAAAATGGCCAATAAGCTACAATTTCAGTGCTGAGACCACTCCTATAGTGTTAGATTGACAGTACAATGCTCACCACTCTCACTGGCCAGCAGAAAGACTTCCCTCCAACACAGCAAGGTCTGGAATAGCTCTGATCACAAGAAATAAAGTCCTTAAACCAGCAATGCCTGGGATCTGGACTAAACTAGCTTAGAAGAGGTGGGAAACAAGTGAACAAAAGGATTTTTTTTGATAAAACAGGCTGAAAAATGCAATTAAACAGTGGATATACTCAGAAAAGGCCTAAAACACTAAATGCAGTCGAAACAGCAAATGCAGTTAAAAACTTTTAAAATTAACAAACATAGTATAGTATAGTGCATAGTAATAAAAACGATTAAAATGGCAGAGATGCAACAAAATAAAGTAGCTATTAGCTTTAGATGCTTTAGAGAAGTGCAGAAACAGCAAAAATGATTGCTAAACAGCAAAAAACTAGCAATTTAAGCTAGAAAGTACTTGAAGTCAACCAAAATTCTCTCTTTTTCTTTTCTGGTGCTGTATTAGTCCGCAGGACGCCCAAACAGGATCCGCTGATGGCTTAAGTTGCCCCCTCTTTCATATCTAACATTTCTATCTTGCTGTTGCAGTTGGCTCGCACCTTTAGAGAAAAGGTCTGGCCAGAAACTGGATGGCAGAACAAATCAGAAACATTAATGTACTGGCAGGCCTTGCATTTTCCACATTTGATACCACATCTTTTCCATAAAGGTGCGAGCCAACTGCAACAGCAAGCATTTAATATATGTGGCTGACTGCCAGGATTGCAATGCCTTCTATATAGTGAAGGCAGATCGCAGATTTAAAGAAAGAATCTTTCGCCATATACATGACATTGCCCATTCTGATAAGACTAATGCTTTAGCATAACATGTCAAAATGCATCCTGCACATTCCTTTAAGTTTATGGTGCTACAGTTTATTCCTGAAAACATAAGGGGAGGTGATGTGCAGAAAAGCACTGAAGTTGCTGAAATTGACTGGATTATCAACCTACAAGCTGATCGTGAACCTGCACTTAATGGTGTGGTACCATTAAAATCTATTTTAAAGACCAAACGTTATAAACCTTTCACTGATTGTTTCAGCTTGAGTCAAGGAAATATATGCGCCCCTCCACTCTGTTCTGATAGGATGTTTTACCTCTGGCTTGCACTGGAGGTGTTAATTTGTGTGATCTTCCTGATTGGTTAAGCCTTCCTTAAATGGAACATTTTTTTCAGTTGTAACAGGATCTGAGGAAGGACAACCACAAAAGTACTTATCCATCTTGAATGGTGCACCTTTTTGTGTTTTTATATTTCTTCAAAAGGATTTTGCTACAAATTTTTCCTTTTTATCGAGGGTTCGTTTTAATAAAGGATTTTAAGAGTTCTTTGGATGTCCATGGTGGTTCGTTCATGATTTATTCATTGCTTCGCCTTTTCTTTCACGAAACACCTTTAGCTGTTTGTTTTGGACTGTTTTATATCATATAGTGTAGTAAAAAGTCCCTTGTGGTCATTAGCCTAGTAAACACATATGATCCTATGAACATATATTGCAGTGGAGCTCTAATACTGACTTTTTGCGCATGCTGTGAGGGTGAAAGGTACACTACAAAAAGGAAAGAAATGGTTCAGGAAGAGAACTAATACATAAAGGGAAAGGACCTATGGGCTATGTCTTAGCCATCCCTATGGTGTATGGTTTAACACCAGGATGTAGCACTATATTGTGTGACACACGATCCAGAAGAGTGCATCAGTGTGTATGGGTCTACGGCTACTTCAGACTTTGGTGAACACAGGGGTCCAGCTTGGTGTGCCAGGGAGACTGGGATTTTTCTTTTTTTTCTGCACAGGAAGTTCAGAGAGTGCCTGATGGTTGATTATGATGAGACACTGTGTAAGTGGATGCCTGTCATGAAAGGCATGAATGCTATCCAGTGTCACTGACATCACCTACCTGGGTGAGCAATATCAGCATCACTACAGCAAAATGTGGTGCCACCTTGACTTGCTTGATTAATGGGAGACAGTGGCTCAAGAGAGGGAGACAAACGTACTGTAAGCATTTTTTAGTAGTATTGTCTTCTACACTTTTATCTGTTGTACATGTATAATTAACAGAATGTACTTTGTTTTACAGCAGTGGAGGAGTAGCTGCTATCCATGCTTGGGTGCCAAAGAAACCATGAGTGCCTCTCCTGGCAGCACTGTGCATACATACCACTGTACTGTACAACTGCAACTGTGCTTATAGCACAAATGTGTAATCATTTCCCATTCTGTCATCCTTCTGCAGGTCCCGTTACAGAAAAAAAATGTTCAGACCATAATCACCTCAGTATGTCACTGCCTATGATGCTGGGTGGCTAGTAGCCACCAGATCTGCCTCTTAATATGGGGTTATTGGGCAATACTTCTTTTTACCTTTCAGGAGAGGGGAGGTAGAAGGTCCTCTTCTAAAAGTGGACTGAAGCAGTCTCTGGTGATCTACCAACAACACTTTTGCTGGCAACTGGATGTGAATCTCATTTATATTGGGCACCACCTGACATGACTGGCATAGTTATGCAACTGTTAGTTCCCACCCATCAGACTGCCTGCGGATAAAATGATGAGTGATGCTTGGGTTTGTTGCCGTCTGGGACAGCCTGGCATCCACCCATGGCAGGACTTACACTCATTCCCATCCCGGTATTTTTCCCTCTCCCATGTGTCATTCCACATTCATTGCTCATTATGAAACCCTTACGATTGCCGTTTATTCACTCTCCATATCTATGTGTCCATTCATTGTCCTCTCCACCTTTTGTTTATACTGCCCTATCTGTCTGTGTGTGTATCAGAGTTCTGTGTTTGTCTGCCTTCTGCTTTCTGAAGGTCTGCGTCTGTCCTATTCACAACCATGCCTCAATACCTTTCCTATATACCTATCTTCTGTACCACTTACTAAAGGTGCTCTTTCACAAAAAAGATGTCCGTATTTCACCTTTCATAGCTTATGGTCACTCTACTGTGTGTTTTTCGTTGTTTGCTGCTCTCCCAGCTTTCCTATCTATCATGTTTTTTTTCCATTTATAAAATAAACAAGGTTGCTACTTTTTTGTACATACCCATATTGATGTATCTGTTGGACCCGATGTTTCCCGTCTTGTGCCAGATGGGCAAAACATACAACTATTCAGAGTCATGTCTCCTATAGCAGCACACATTACTTGGCCATGCCTCCATCCCTTGCATATGATGCCCAAGACATCCATCATTTATGTTAATGTGGTACTGGTCCTTCCATACAGCAATGTAGTACAGATTATACTGCTATCGCTACTCTTCTCTTTAATTATGCAGTCCTTTGGTCACTGTGGGGACATTAGTCAATGCCTACTACATGTTAGATTACCTATGCAGCCCATCACAAAGCAATATCTTTGAAAATTAGTGCTATGCAAGTTTACAGCAATTATCTGTGAATCCCTGCTGTAGTTTAGTTTGTCTCAGCTGCATGAGGATGTTCTTTCTGAGATTCACTCACTTCATCACCTTGGTGCTGAATTGCACCAAAACTGCCTGGTCTCGAGCAATTTTAATACCTGAATGAATGTGGAGTTACATAAGTTGGGCTTGGTTTTCCTTGTGGGTGTGATGTCTGATCATCACCTGGACTTTTTGCAGACAGACTTCCTCTTGCACATTCTCTTGGTCATGATCTGATGCAACACAAGAATCTGAGAAACATCAGTATAGAAATATGTTCTATCTCTTGCATTAGCTTCTACTGCAGTCCAGTGCTGGCAACCCAGATGGGGTTCTCATGAGCCCTAATAAGGCTCTTGCATCTTCTCTGAACCAAGTCACAGATGTTCTTTCCACTCAGTAGCTCCAGAGCTTTGTTTGTCCATGAACCTTGCATGTGGAAGGACTGGGTAAAGTTTGGGCATAAGTAGTGATACTCCAGCCTATTGTAGGATGAACCTGGGCTGAAGGAGCATTAGTGTTCTCCTCAGAAGCTACCAGAAAAAGGCAGCATATTAGTCAAAAAAGTTCTGTGCTATGCCTACCTGACCTGCAATGTGTACCTTTCTGCTAAAGGGGAAGTAACTGTTGTGGTGATAACCACATGGTCATTGAAGTTAAAAAAAAAAAAGTAATCAGTTTTTTATTGCACTCAAATTAGCTGTGTTCATATATAATCAGATTTAAAGTAAATACTTTCCAGAAGTGTTCAGCTTAAGAAATAAAAAAATCAGACTTACTTGGCAGTGATTTTTATTTCAAGTTCTTTCTCATTTACATGGAAAAATTTCTTGTTGGGTTCCAAAGTCACATCAATATTTGGCAATACTGGAATGAAAAGAAAAAATAGATAAATGCATGTTATCAGTTTCACAATCATGTTTGTAAAAAAAATCAATGACGTTCTAGAACTGAACCATATAGCAGAAGCCTACACTATATATTACAGAACTGTAATACCTTGACATCTTGATTAAATAACTGACTACCTCCAAAGTCTATTTCTTTTGGTTTACAGTTTGCAGTTTTGGCTAGTACTTTTTCTGTTATTACCTCCTATGGTCCTCAAGAGAAATGTAACACAATGGTGCACATCTATGACACAAAACTGCTGAGCTGAATTTCTCGCTTACAGCATGTGCAACCAAGCATTCTGAGTGTGACATCAATGCTTGCAGATTGTTAATGCCTCACTGCATCTTAGTGGTGCTGCCTGACTAGTGTACACCTTGCAGTTGTCAGGATTTTTTTATAATGTTCTTAACTTTCTTGGTCAAGTGTCTCAGCAAGTACCGAAGGGGTTGTGTCATGTTAAGAGGCCTAAAAAATAAGACATGGAAAGGATATATGCTGTAGCTTCCTGGTGACATATTCTCAGATTGATATAAATGAAAGTTCTGTGTACCATGACATGCTAATCAAAGCAGCTTTTTCACTGGCATATACAGGTTTATCGTAACATATTAGGGTAGCTACCCTTGTGGGCCATTTTAAGTCTAACCGATTCCCCTTCCAAAGGTGAGACTCAAGCTCTGTAGCTTGTGTGAATGGGGTTAACACCTTAACCATTATACCAACCCCCCCACCCACCATTTATCAGAGCTGTAGCCTGTACCATTCCCCAGTCTTTCAACTGTGGGACAAAAAAAAGTTACTTTCAAACTTGAGAACCAGAAAAAATGTAGCAAATGCCAAGCTACACCAATGCTAACAATCTATCAGTCGGTCTAAGGCTGCAATTCATCTGCTGAATGGAGACTGTTGACAGAGTGTAGACTTCCAAGATGGCTGCAGTGATCAACAGCTTAATTTTAGCTCTCCCACTGTGAAAACAGAAACTGAGAAATGAGAGCCAGCAAAATTTTCATCTCGGATAAGCACACTGCCTAGATGCCTGCAAAGAAGAAATTTGGAGAATCTGAAAGAAAATTATCAAGAAAAGGTGAAGATAAAGCATTGGCTGGGAGGAATCCTGCAGCTAGTTTAAAAAATATTTGGTACAAGAGACGGCTTTCAGTAATTTGGAGGAAAAATAAATTCAATGACTCGGAGATTATTAAAATTTTTATTTACTCGACATCTGTTTACAGGGAAAGCCCTACTGGAACAGAGCCCATTTTCAGTAGAGGCCCAAGGAGAAATGCTCCAGACGTGTGTCTTTGGAATGTGTGAGGAAACCGGATCACCCAGAGGAAACCCATGTGAACACAGGGAGGACATGGAGACTCTGCATAGAAGGCACCCCAGCCAAGAACTGAAATGGATAACCTCTTGCTGTGAGGCTACAAGACTAACAACTGCACCACTGCATCACCCAAAATAAATGAAACATTGAAGGAATGTATTAAACCAAATAACAAAAGGCTAGGAAAAACAAAAGAAGCTTTAACTAGCTAGTCAGATGAACTGATAAGACTGCAAAAATCAGAGGATGAAATCAATAAAAATGTTGCTAAGAGGCTTCTCAAGAAGAGTTGTTTAAAAAATGACAGAGTTAGAAGACAGAGCTCACTGACAAATTACATTTTCAGATGTTTCAGAGAAACTGGAAGGACAGACTGTATTAATTTTATGAAAGCAAAAATAAGCAGTTGGATTGGTATTTTAAAGAATGAATTAATAACTGAAAGGCCACTTTGACTGTCTGCTCAAATCAGACCATGTTAAAGCAGCCAAAAACTATATTAGTAAAAATGCAGTCATACCTGCAGAAAGAATTAATCTTGACAAAACTGTGGCAGAAGAGAAAAGTATTAAAAACTGTAGACATCAGACTGTTTCTGGAAAATTATTACTCACTGTACACCAGGCAGAAGAGAAGCAAATGTATCCCAGCAATCAAGGAATATCAAAAGGCAGGTGTGAGATTCAAGCAGCTATATCCATCTGTCTTTAGGATATTTTTTCCTGGTGGATCAAAGGCATTTCCAGATACAGAACAGGCTAAGGAGGAAATAATAAAATGTACTCAACAAAACGTGAGCCAGCAAACAGAATGGGACTTTGCTTCTCATTCTTTTGACAATAAAACTCATAGAGAGACGTTGTCAGTAACATTTTTTCCAATTTTCCAAAGGCAAATGCTTGAGAGACAGAAAAAAACACAGGGAGTGACTAGAAGAATCAGGGGTACTTTGGAGTTGAACCACAGTCTGGTGTTGGAAGATGGAGATGATCAGGAAGAAGACCAGCAACACTGTCATTAGGGAACAAATGGGAACATATAAAGAATCAATCACATTTTTGAAATACAGCCTTGCAAGAAAAAGCGTCAGAGAAAGAGTAGACTTTTATTGGCTTTGTTAAACTTGGAAGGGGACTGTAAGGCATAAGCCTCACATTATGTCATTAGGTTTACCATTAGAATGTCGGCGTAGCATTGTACAGCTATGAAGTATTCGAACTACAGATGTTCGAATACTTCATATGTGTGCAGGTTAAATGAGCGAACGTTATATTTTCAAATGGACTGCGCATTCGCAAATATGAACATCTGAAGGGATGTACAGGGGTCACGGTACAGTGCAGTTAGAGAAATACATTCCTTTCCTCACTGTAGTGTGATCTTGGAGTTGAAATATATAGTTGGGGGTGTGTGGGGGCACAGCCCCCCACAGGGGGGTGCAGGGGGGGCTGTCACCCCTGCATAAATTGGATGTTAGGTGTTCTAGTAAGGGAGTAGCACCAAGGGTGTCATTGCTGTTAAGTGCCGAAAATGTCGTGTCCAACATTTTTGGCATTAACAGCTGATTTTAAAGATTAGGACGGTTACATTATGTGTACTTTCAGCAAATTAGTTCGCTGTTAAGTACCTTTTTTAGTTGTGACTTTTGAGATTTCAATAGTAAACCATGTCATTAATGTTTAGAAGGAGACAAAAGAGGGAAAAAGAAGTAACTGCAAGTAAAAAAGTTCATATTAGTATTTGTATAGAACAGCTGATGACATAAACTGTATGATATTAGGTTCATACGTGTTTACTGGGATGATGACCACAAGGGCCTTTTTAAGCCTAGCCATGCATCCCAAATCTCTGACAAGTTCTCATACCCTTGATAAGTGTCAGCAGTGGCTTGGGAGATGAAACATTTACAAGCTATGGCCTGGGAGATGAACCATTTACAGGCTGCCTGTGCCCATGGACATAGGTGCCAAACCAGGGATGAATTTCCTGTTCCCCATCCAATTGTCCAAGTTACACTTGAATTGGGTTAGGGAGGAACTCTGCTTTACATGAATGGGGAGCCTGTTCCAGAGATGGGGTAATCTCTGGGATATATACCTGTCTTTCCAGCAGGTCCTATTTATATCACAGGCAAGGTTCAAGTTCTTAGAGTGGGTAATTCTGGTGTTGCTTGTTTTGCAGATATGCAGGAGGTCCATCAGAGTGAGGACTGACAATGTCATGTCATGCATAGAGCTTGGTCAATACCAAGATATTAATTTAGCTAAATACACCACAGCTTTGGAAAGACAGTTCCCTTTACTAAAAAACATATGGGTGCGGGTGTTTTTTAGTAAAGGGAATTGGCTTCTTGTATGCAGATGATGTGGCATTAAAGGCAGACTCTGAGCAAGAACTTCAGCAAAGGATAGGGGAATGGAATGCAAAACTGAAGGCACATGAGATGAAACTAAGACAGTAGTTATGGCAGCAAATTGGGGAAATCAGAAGAAGCTGAGAATTGACATAGTAGGGAAGATAGTTGAACAGGTAAATAGCTTCAAGTCTCTGGGAAGGGGTGTTGAGGAGAATGGAAATCTGAATCAAGAGGTTAAAGCTAGAATCAGAGGGGCTGCAGCCAAGTGGCATAGTGTCTCAGGTATAGTGCAGAAGCCAAACTACCTCCAGTTGTAGAAAAGATCAAGCAGAACAGATTACTGGTTCAGACACGTGTGCAGGAAAGTAGAAGGCAATCTGATGAAGAAGATCTGGGATAGACAGGAAGAGGGTAAGAGGAAACAAGGACATCCAGCAAAAAGGTGGATGGATTCTGTGAAAGATCTGTGACAGTCAGGCATGAGTGCTGAAGAAGGCAGGAGTGTGGCACTGAATCGAGAGAGATGGCAACAGTTAACATGATACCCCGCGGGACCCCATGCCGAAAATGGGAAAAGGGGGGCCAAGGATGATGATGATGAATTTGCTTTCCAAAGCTGTGGTGGACTTAAATAAATGCTCACGATGTCCTTTATTTTTCTGTAGGTAAACTGAGTGGAGTCCTTGCAAACGAATATATGAGAAGAATTATGATAGTAGTAAGAAAAATGAGAATAATGCTTTGTTTAAGCATTCTGTCTTGTCAGTTTGATAGCAAATTCAGGTTGGCCATTCTTGAACAAATTAGATCTAATACTCGGGGGAGGGGGGGTGAAATGAGTTTATTTTTCGATAATAAAGAATTGAGGTGGCAACTTAGGTTGCAAGCAACTACTTTTCCAGGTATTAATGAGCAAATATCTGTCCAGCCTGTATTACTGTTGAGATCAGCTAAATTATAGTGTTTTATTACAAATTAGTTTGCATCATGTTATTTACCTGCCTTTTGTTTAACATAACTTTCATTTATATTATTTTTAACATGTATTCTTTTATTATAATTTTGTAGCACATATTTTATGTACATATGTCTTTAAATATATTGCTTTTAATTAATCAATTAAGTGTTGAATGTGGTACATATAAAGGATTTGTTGGTAGTTAGCGGCATTCTAATGAAGTCCTACTTATGTAAGGATGAAAACACTCAATAAAATCTCTTGTTTTTATCCTCTGTGGTGATTCCTGTGGACCCTGGTTCCTAGCATTACTGTTTTTTATGGTTTTAGTTGGTTTGTAACCCTACACTTTCCTTTTGGCTACTAATTTAATAAAGCTGTTTAAAACAGTTTAGATTAGGCTGGACAACAAAGCACTCTTTGTCAAGTGTAGGGATTAGCAAATGGATGAATGTTGACTGCTCCATTTTATGTACGAGATATGCTTTGTATTACAGTAAATAGATGCATGTGCATGTGTGTGTGTGTGTTTGCAGTTTAGGGTTAGAATAAGGGCTAGTTAAGGGACAGGATTTAGTGTTCTGCATGTGTGCTGCTGTATAGGAAGTAGGTGAGAATGTCTTGTGTAGTGGCAGTGTTAGGAAAAAGGTTTTTCATAAGGTAATGTGTAAGACTGGGGTTAGGGTCTTGGCCAAACTTATGACTACCACAGATTGGTAAGATGAAGATGGGTAAGCCGCTACTGCCATCCTGATCATCCTTAAAATAATGTCCTAACCCTAACCATGCCCCGTAACATACCAACCTGTTTCAACAGGGCTAATACTTTTGGACAAAACTACCAAATATGTAGCTGATATGCATCAAACTCCTCACAACTCCAACACCTTGCCTCAGTCCATCAGCCCTCTTTCCTTATTCTCCATGGTGTTTTGTACCATCTGCGGAGTAGTCTCCATTGTCTCCATCTCTCACTGGTCCTAAGTGGTGCAACATTCCTGATACCTCTCAAACCCCTTTTCACACACCCTTTCAAAACAAATTCCACTTTTTTTACTCCACTGTACCTTAAATCTATCTGTATCACCAGGATTCCTTTCAGCCTTAAATGTTTATAAATCATTAAATGTTTATAAATCATCAACATCTGCCTTTTAAAGATCTCCTTCCACCTACTCCCCATCTCCTTCCTGGTTTTAGCAACAAGTTCCCAAATCTCAAACTTCTCTCACCATTACTCTACCTGATCCTTACCCCCATCATATCTTCATCAGCCACTGCCAATTCTCTGAACTAAAACATTTCTCAACCTCCTCAAATTCCATAAACCCTCCAATCTTTAATTCATCATTAAATCATACACCTGTATCAGCCCTTTCCATTCCCACTTCTTCAAAACCCTCTCTGTCGCTTCTGCCAGTCCCTTTCCATTAAATCTGCAATGTATCTCCTGCATCTGCTCCCTCCACCTTACCCACAGAACTTTCAACCATCCGACCAATATCCATCTCTGCCCATCAAAGAGGGCCCCTAACCTTGTCTAGCATTCCCACTTCCTAGCATACCCAAATCAAACAATTCTGATTAATCTTTCTCCTCTGTTGTTAAATATTTATCACTGTCAAATACATGCAAACCAGCATACCCCATCCCGTCTCTGCTCTCTTATGTCACTCATTCTTTGGCTCTCCCATTCTCTGTTATTCTCTTGACTAAAATGAATACATAGCAGAATTACAGTTTTCACTACTTCTACCTTACTAGACCATCTGTCAAACATTTGCCCAACTTTATCTCTTAGCCCTACCCAATTTTTCCTAGTAGTCCCACTATCGAGTACACCCAAAGGCGCAGATATTTGGTCAGCATTCCGATATGTACTTGCTGCATTAAACTGCTAAAATTGCTTTTTCATTAGTAAAAGAGCTAAATAAGCATTGGATCAGACTTCAGATCACATAGTAAATCTCTTCCACTTGAAAATATAAGATATTCTATTTGTAGATTTTCTTGCCTCCTTCAATACCTGCTGCATATCCTCATGGAACAAGTGCCTAAAGATATCAAGATAGAATCATTCAAGCTATCAGTTGCAATTGCACTAAGCTGGAGTGCAAATGTCACCCCTGACTTGTTGTGAGCAGGTACAGAGTATGAGGAAGCTTGTGATACTTGTGCTTGGCCAATTCCATTAAAAAAGAACCAAATTTCCCTGGGCCAAAAGGAGGGTCACCACAATGATCTTTGGTAAGTCTTTCAGAATCTTCAGAAGTACCTTGGGTATTAATGGAAAGGGTGGAAATGCATAAAGGAGCTTTCCCACTCAAGGAAATTAGAATGTATCTGTCTTCCAAGTATGTATGCAAGAATGTTTTGATTAGAATTTTTCCAACTGACTGTTTGAAAGGAAGTGAATAGATCTGCTTGAGGTGTTCCCCACATCTGGACCAAATTCTGAAAGACCTCTCTCCTGAGTTTCCACTCGTTAGGGTCCATCTGGGATCTGCTTAGTCTGTCTGACAATATATTTTGCTCTGACTGGATGCATGAGGCCTGAGGCATCAGAAAATGCTGTATGACTAGCTCCCAGTCATCATTAACAACCAGCAAAGATGGCATGACCTTGTACCCCCTTGTTTGTTCAGGTAGTACATGACTGTGGTGCTGTCTGGGACCACTAAAAGGGGACCTGAAGACTATACATGCTGAAGAATATTTAAGGCCTGAATCACTGCTAACATTTCATTGAAGTTTATGTGCTTTGTAGCATCTGAAGGGCCTCATTTGCCTTGCATTTAGATGCACACACACACACTGCTCCCCATGCAAAATCTGATGAGTCCATCTGTACTGATTTAACTGTGGGGTCTGGAAGGAGAAGGCTAGGCCATGACTGAGAGACATCTTGTCCCATCACCACTGTTAGTTACTCTTGTTTTACAAATTCCAGCACTGATAGCAAGAACTCTAAGGGGACCAACATTTTTTTAAGTACCATAGAATCTTTCTCATATGGAGTCTGACTGGTGGTGTCACGAGGATCATTGATGCCATGAGACATAGAATTTTGAGAAGCTCTCTTGTAGAAGCAGCTTCTTGAAGAGAGAACTCCCTGAAAATGTGTTGATAAATCAGGACTTTGTCTTTTGGAGAAAGGCCATTCTGTTTTCTATATCTATCATATGCCCCAAGAAAACAATTCTTTGAGAGGATGTGAGACAGGAATTCTGAAGGTCCCACTTGAAACCTAGATGAGCTACAATAGTCGAGACTTTGTCTAATAATTCGAAACACCTAGAAACAGACTCTACACAAGTCAAAAAATCATCTAAGTAAAGGAAAATGTGGATGCCATAGACCTGCAGTAAACAGCCACTGGAGGCAGGTGCTTTGTGAATACTCGAGGCAGAGTAGATAGCTCAAAGGGTAATGCAGAAAACTGATAATGTCAGCCAGACACAGCAAATCTCAGCTAATTCCTGTAGTTGGAAGAAAATGGAATGCTATGATATGCATCTTTCAGATCTAAAGTCACCATAAAACAGTGGTCTGGAAGAAGAGCCAGGGCTGTCTACAGGGTGAGCATTTTGAACTTGGGTCCTTTCAAAAAGGTATTTAGCTAACACAAATTTAACAATGGTCTTCACTATAGCTCCTTTTTGGGTATCAAAAAGACTCTGGAGGAAAATCCTTTAACTTTTTATGGTATAGGGACTGGTTCTATAACCCCTGCTTGCATCATATGAAGGAGAACTGAAGAAAAAATATGTGTCTGGGCTGCTGGCTGCAGTTAGGAAAGGGGATTTCCCTGAAGGGAGGAGGATCTAACTACCAAGAGAGTCACCTCTGAATTTTTCCCAACACCAAATTGTCTTACACTACTTGTGACAAGGCTGCAGGGTTGAGCAAAAGCCTGAGGGGAGGAAAAGGGGAGGAGGGACAGAAGGGAGGGATGGGATGCCAGATTCCCAGCAGAGTCATTTTTTAGCAGGGGATTGATCCCTTTTGAGAAAATAATTCTTTGTATTTGGTTTGTAAGCATTATCTTCCTGCCATTTCCTCTTGGTACCCTGATAATTTTGTATGTTTTGCCCTTTGAAGTTAAGATGCCTTGTTAGGAGAGAACCTGGGGGTATGATACGTTCTAGATACCCATGTATCAATTTATCTCTATCATCCCATAGATTGAGAATCTGGTTAGCAGGAGGACCAAACACCAATTCAGAATTTAAAGAATAATTTAGAATCTCATTTTTTAAAATCTTCAGAAAAATTTTGGTTACTTAACAAAGCATACTTTCTCAATACAACAGATGTGGCTGTTTTCTAGAAAGTGTGTCTGCACCTTCCAAGACACTTCGCAACCTGGGGCACACTAGAAACAATCTCATTTATATAACACTTCTGTTCAGCAGGCCAAGGTGCAGCAAAGTTATCTAAACTGTAAGCACATCACAAAATAAAACCTCCACATAAAGCCTAGATCATTTATAATTCTAAAGACTAAACAATTAGACTGAGCCAACTTTTTTTCCCTGAGATTCTTACCTCTTTCCAATTTTATCCAGGGTTATAAGGTCAGAAGGAGCGAAAGCTTTGTTAGGGTTGGCAGCTGGAGAAACTGCAGCTGGAGAGCTGCAAAGTCAGAGTACACTTTATATTTACTCTTAGCCTTTTAGAAACTGGTTCACTATCCAAAGGCGTTTTACATGCAGTTTTATATGCATCTTCTAAGGCCAGTAACAAAGGTGAAACAGTCAAAACATTTGAAAACTCATCATCAATAAGTCATAAACTCTGGAGTCTCTGGCACAGCTCCCTATTGCTTCCAGTCCAGTACATCTCTAAAGCTAGCTAGCATTTGCTTAAAGGTGAACATCTGCTTGGGTTTCTTAACCTGTTCACCTTCTGAAGAATCAGAGTGGATGGACTCAGTGTTCACTATTGTCTGCATCAGAGTCCCCATCAAAATCTTCAACCATATTCTTATCTCTAGAGAATGTAGTCCCATAGTCATTCTGAATAGGCGAATAGTGTCCAAGATTAGCTGACTGTAAAACACTCTTAGCTAAGGAAACTACATCTGCCCTATACATAGTAAAAACCTGATTGTCTGCAGTGTGGGGATGTCTCTGTTTCTGTTTACTGTAAACTATACCTACGGGACAAATATCTGGGGTCAGACTTTTATGTCTGGCATGGAGTCTCTTACCCTGGACCTCTCTTGTACCTAAAGTACTGGAACAGCCCCAGAGGATATGTCTGACCCCTGTACCAGAGAGGGCTGTGGGCTCTCATCAGAGAGTGACAGCGTAAAATATAAGCAGTCTGTGGACTGGCATAAAACACCAATGGATTTACTAATATTGATGATTTGTGTTTTTTTTTTTAGTTTGTTTTCTTTTTAGGTGTAAGTGAATTTGATGGGGGTAGGAAAGCCTTATCAGGATCCATTGAGTCAGGGGAAAAAAGCATAATCAAGACTAATACACTGACACTATGTTCCCACACAAGGAATAAGGCTAAATTGCATACAATATAACAGAAACAGTTTGAAATGTGCTAATCCTTGTTCTATAACTTGCACTGTGTGGTAAAGAACAGCACACACAATCAGAGTACAAAGAAAAAATCACTTGTTCAAGTAGTTCCAAAAAATAAAATAGATATCCTTAAATCAAATAGAAACACTTACAGCATGAATAGGCGTTTACTTAGAAATTCCCTTGTCAGAAATGAAAAAAAAAATTCTCTACAGAAAATGTGAGTAAAGTAATTTGTGGTAAAACTGATTTAATGACAAAAACAGTACTGGCAGGGTTAAATCAGCAGTAAATACATCAAAGATGAAGAAAGTGAAACATGCAATATTTTCCTATCAGAACTTTAAAATGAAGCAAATAAACAACAAATGGCATGACAGGATATA
The DNA here is from genome assembly GCF_019279795.1 of Protopterus annectens. NCBI lineage: Eukaryota > Metazoa > Chordata > Ceratodontiformes > Protopteridae > Protopterus > Protopterus annectens. The sequence continues at coordinate 1,812,896,817 of NC_056743.1, forward strand.
ATTTTCCAAGTACAAGTCATAGAACACTTTAGAAAACCCCATAACTGCTTGAAAGCAATATAAAACATACAAACAACACATTAGTAAGTTAGAATTCCCAGAATAATTAGCAGCAGTACTAAATATCAAATATATTAAAAACAAAGATACTAGACATATATATATATATATATATATATACACACACACACACACACACACACACACACACACACACACACACACACACACACACACACACACATATAGTGGACATAAAAAGTATACACAACCCTGGTAAAATGCCAAGTTTTCGTGATATAAAAAAATGCGACCACAATAAATCATTTCAAAACTGCAACCTTTAACGTAAACTATAACTTGTACAATTCAATTGAAAAACAAACAAATCTGTTAGGGGAAAAATATAAAAAATAAAAAATGTACAATAAGCTGGTTACATAAGTGTGCACACCCTTAAACTAATACTTTGTTGAAGCATCTTTTGATTTAATTACAGCATTCAGTCTTCTTGGGTAGGAGTCTATCAGCATGGCACATCTTGACTTGACAATATTTGCCCACTCTTTCTTGCAAAAGCACTTCAAATCTGTCAGATTGCGAGGGCATCTCTTCTGCACAGTCCTCTTCAGGTCACCACACAGATTTTCTATTGGATTTAGGTCTGGGCTCTGGCTGGGCCATTCCAAAACTTTAATTTTCTTCTGGTGAAGCCATTCTTTTGTTGATTTGGATGTATGCTTGGGGTCACTGTCATGCTGAAAGGTGAAATTCTCCTCATCTTCTGCTTTCTAGCAGATGCCTGAAGGTTTTGGGCCAAAAGTGACTGATATTTGGAACTGTTCATAATTCCCTCCACCTTAACTAAAGCCCCAGTTTCAGATGAAGAATAGCAATCCCAAAGTATGATACTGCCACCACCAGGCTTCACTGTGAGGATTGTGTTCTGTTGGTGATGCAAAGTGTTGTTTTTGCGCCAAACGTACCTTTTGGAATTGTGGGCCAGAAAGTTCAACCTTGGTCTCATCAGACCATAACACATTTTCCCAGATGCTTTTGGGGGACTTGATGTATTGTTTTGCAAATTTTAGCTGGGCCTGGATGTTTGTCTGAGTAAGAAAAGGCTTCCGTCTTGTAACCCTACCTCATAGTCCAGACATATGGAGAATATGGGAGATTGTTATCACATGTAATACACAACCAGTACTTGCCAGAAATTCCTAGAGCTCCTTCAGTGTTGCTATAGGTCTCATGGCAGCCTCCCTGGCCAGTTTTTGTCTTGTCTTTTCATCAGTTTTGGAGGGACGTCGAGTTCTTTTCAATGTCACTGCTGTCCCATATTTTCTCCACTTTTTTATGACTGTCTTCACTGTGTTCCATGGTATATCCAATGCTGTGGTTATTTGTTTGTACCCTTCTCCTGACTGATACCTTTCAACAATGAGATTCCTTTGATGCTCGCTGCGAACCATGGCTTTTGCTGTAGCGGGCAACTGAGTAAATCTCAGGAAAATCCTACTAGGACAGCTGAACTTTATATGGGATTAATCGGTCTTTTTAATTGATGGCAGGTGTGTACTCAAGAAGACTGAATGCTGTAATTAAATCAAAAGGTGCTTCAACAAAGTATTAGTTTAAGGGTGTGCACACTTATGCAACCAGCTTATTCTATATTTTTTATTTTTATATATTTTTTGCCCTAACAGATTTGTTTGTTTTTCAAATGAATTGTACGGGTTATAGGTCATATTAAAGGTGAGACATGTTTTGAAATGATTTATTGTGGTCTCATTTTTTATATCACCAAAAATTGGCATTTTAATAGGGGTGTGTAGACTTTTCATATCCACTGTGTATATATATATATATATATATATATATATATATATATATATATATATATATATACACACATACACACACACACACACACACACACACACACACACACACACACACACACACACACACACACATATATATGTGTGTGTGTGTGTGTGTGTGTGTGTGTGTGCGTTGTGTGCATGTGTGTATAAAGATATATATATATATATATATATATATATATATATATATATATATATATATACATATCTACAGATATGTATAGGTTAATACAGATATTTTTAAATAAAACACAAATAAAACAAAAGTACAAACAAAGAAAAGTAAGAGTAAGAGAAGTTCCCAAAGGGATCTCATATGAGTCTAGGATGTGTACCAATGCATGAGGATATTCAGCTGTATCATTCCTACAACTTGGACTAAAAGACTAGCCTTTGCCAGGAGTTTGGCTTCCCCTGATGGGAGGGACTCAGTTGATCCGTTATCACAGGGAGTCAGTGGAAGGAATTCTGAGTTCCAGAAATCTGCCAGTGTGGGTTTTTGCAGAGACAGAATCCATAAGCCACAGAGGCAGTGTGAATAATAAACATCAGTAGATTCCCAGGGTATCCAAAGGAGCATTTACAGTGTGAGGACTGGTATCCCTAGGTTTCACAGTAGATGGTATTTCTCCCCTATCCTTATCCAAGGCAGGCCCACTTTCCCACAGTCCCCATCATCCACACTTGCAAACATCAGCTTTTTCAAGTGAAAACATAAAGTAAAGTTGTGTAAGTAAACATACCATATTAGTAGATGTTGAAATGATCACTGCTGGGGTAGCCTTAGCTCTATGGGTTATATCCTACCAATGATACAGAACCCAGCCAGCTTCCAAAGCTTCAAGGCACCTTCCATGTGCCCAAGCCATCAGTAAACTCAAGCTGAGTTGACTAAAAATACTGATTTGGTCACCCAGCCATTCAGAACTTTCATGCTAACAGAGGAACGGAGGCTGAGCCCTGGAAGGGCAATGTTAAGAAAACCCCAAAACTATCTATTGACACCCTGGCATAAACAAAATATCAAAAAACATTGGGGATAGAGGGATGGAATGGCTACTGCAGCAGTAGCCTCAGCTATATGGGTAGATTACCCTAGCTTACTACATTTAGGGTAGAGGAAGGGGCCAGGAGTCCCTGGAGAATATTCATAGCAAAGCCTGATCTAAATCTAGAGAAGAATGAGGCTTGTTACGCCTTGTAAATGTATTTACAGAGGACCAAACTGCTGCTTCTACAATGCGTCTAGAATCCAGTCCTTTCCAAAATTCCATAGATGAAGATAAACTTTGTCCCTGCCTGAAATAGTTTTGCTGTGGTGAGTATAGCAAAAGTTAATCAACTGAGACATCCATTTGCAAATCTGTTTTGATACATGTTGTCCTTTCTTATCTTTACAAGAAATTAACAACTGATCTGAAGATCTGAAAGATTTAGCTCTGTCAAGATAGTACCTGAAATGTCTATGGACATCCAAGGTATGGAGCTTCCTTTCTCCTTCAGTTTTAGGTTCAAGAAAGAAAACAAAAACATGGAAGGCTTGGCTTAAAGTAAAACCAGATACAACTTTAGGCATAAAAGAAGGATTAGTTCTCAAAAAACCCTGTTCCCATGGAAAATGAGCTACGGTTGACTCAACAAAAGAGCTTGTAATTCAGACATCCTTCTTGCAGAGGTCAGAGCAATCAGTAAAATAATTTTGTATGTTATTGGCCTAAAGTCAGACAGATTAGCTTCTCTAACACAAAATTAGCATCCCAAGGAGGGGCCACTGGTTTTCCTGGAGGCATCTTATGCAAAATCCCTTTCAAAACCATTTTGTCATAAGAATGCATTGAAAGAGAAGGATGGGCAGACATGCTGAAATGGCCGAAAAATGAACCTTGATGGAAGAGTAAGAAAGCTATGCAATAGTAACTCGCACAAATATTGTAAAACCGGAGAACAATTAAGCCTGAATGGGTTCATTGGGTTCTATGTATGTTGTTAGTACCATCTAGAAAACCTTTTCCTTTTGTTAATATATGATTTTCTAGTAGCAGGCTTTCTTGTCTTTATTAGTACCTCCTGCACTTCCTTGGTAAACAGGTGGCTAAAGGGGATTAAGGCCCTATCATCCAGGCAGTCAGTTTAAGTTGACTAGTGTCGGGGTGTATCAAACACTCCTGACCTTGTGTGAGCAGGTCCATTCTGTGAGGAAGCTTGTGGCAATTGGACTTGACCATTTCCAACAGAAGGGAGAATCACTGTTGCCTGGGCCAGAAGGGAGTTACCACAATGATCTTGGGGAATTCCTTCTGAATATTCAGAAGTACCATGGATATCAGGGGAAATGGTGGAAAAGCATACAGGAATATTCCTGTCCAAGGAACGGGAAGGAGATGCTAAAGGCAACTGTATTCCAGGCCTTCTTGCAGGATTCCTGGAGCGGAATCTTGCCATCTGATTGTAAAAGGAGGCAAACAGATCTCATTGAGGAACTCCCCACAGATGGATCAAATCTTGGAAGACCCCCTGATCTAGTTTCCATTTGTGAGGGTCTGTTCTTGTCCTTCTCAGCTTGTCTGCCACACAGTTTTGCTATGATGGAATGTAGGATGACTGTAGAGTGAGATTGTGTTGTGAAGCATATCCCAAACTTACATGGCTACTCTGCAGAGAGTACGATCTGGTTCTCCCTTGCTTGTTGATGCCCTACATGACTGTGATATCATCTGTAACAACTTGAAGAGGTCCAGGGGACCAAAAATGATTCAGAAAGTTTAGTATGTTGATAATGGCAAACATTTCTTTTATACTTATGTGCTTTCATTTATCCTTGGTGTCCCATACTCCTTGCACTTTTATCCTTCCTGAAACTACTCCCCAGGCAAAGTCCAAGCCAACTGTGGTGACTGACTTCTTTGGAGTAGGGAGGAAGAAGGGTAGACCTGGGTCTAGGAAATTTGCTGTCTCCAACATATGATTTATCTTTTGACATACCCCAGCACTAGCATTGGAAAAGACAAAGGATGTTGCTGCCAGAAACAAAGAGACGTCCATTACTATTGTATCTTTTTCATATGAAGTCTTACCTGGGGTATCTTATGAATCATAGATGGCACGAGACCCAAAATACAGAGATATTTCCTCGCAGTGATCAAATTCTGACTAGAAAACCTTACAAAATGATCTAGATATAGATCTATTTGCTCCTGTGAAACTGAAGTTCTTTGAACTGAAGTGTCAAGCTGACACCCCAGAAACACAATCCTGTGAGAAGAAGTTAGAATAGATTTCTGAATGTTCTCTTGGAATCCCAGCCTGTGTAGGAGGTCCCTCACCCAAGTGAGAGATTACTGTCACTTAGAAAAAGATTCTGCAAAGATAAGCAAGTCATGTAAATATCGAAAAATGTGCACACTCTATAGTCTGCAGTGAGCTATAACTGCAGCTAGAGATTTTGTGTACATTCTTTGTGAAGTGGAAAGGCCAAAAGGTTAGGCAGAGAACTGATAATGTGATCAAGACACGCAAACCTTAAAAAAAGAAAAAAGAAAAAAAAAACACACCTGAAATCTGGATGAATAGGGGTGTGATGAAAACATACTTGAAATACAGCATTACCACAAAATTTAAAGGAAGAAGAACAGAGTAACAGGTTGTGAAGTGAAAGCATTTTGAACTTGGGCACTGTCATGAACAGGTTTTTGGAAAGACATATCCAGAACTGATCCAAAAAGCATCTTCTTTCTTTGGCATTAAAACATCCTTGTATAAAAACATTTCCCAACCTGAAAAGGAAACACTGGTTCTATCACTCCATGAGACAGCATAATTTAAAGGATAGGGGAGGGAAAAAGGAGTCTGGTCTGATGGATGGGGTGCAGGTGGGGTTGGGTTTTAGATGTTCTAGTCTCGATTTTATGAAATTAGATGTTATGGATTTTAGATATTTTGCAGTAGACCCGTTTCTTCTTCTTCTTCTTTGAGTCTCTCTTCAATGTCATTTAGAGAAGTCTCTATGTTTATTATTTTTGTTTGATGTTATTGTAAAAGTTCCTTGAGAGTACCAGTCTGTTTTTGAGAATTTAATTTGAGGTTTTCTAAATCATTTTTAAAGCCATCCATTTTCAGGGATAGTTCCTGTAAGGTAGCTGTCATCAATTGTAGTTCTGTCTTCAAAGCAGCATCCGGATGAGAAGTCCTTGAGATGTTCATTTTCAGTAACTCAAAATGTCTCCAATTTTCTTAACAGGAAAATATTTATATAACTCCACAAAATGTAATATTTATGTAGTTTAATTGTTTATCTATAGATATTTGACCTTTTTCCTTAAAAATAATAAAATGTTCCTATATTATTTTACTAGTTTATGGAACTCTAAATTTTACTGCTCTCAGTTGGCCATCCAGGCTCGGCCCCCCTCTGCAGTCTCTTCTTATCAGGAAAATCTGCTTTAAAAAATTTAGTTTCTTCCACTTCACAGGTCACAACTCATTCTTTACAGTGTGTGCGTGACTCAATTGATACTTCTTCGAGAGCTATTATCACTAGTACTGCTCCAGATAATGTAAAAAATGAGATTTTAATTTCTCTTTTGGTTAGAGATTTAGTTTTTGGTTCCTCTTCTGCACAAGTTATCAAAAAATGTGATAAAAGGGTAAGTTCTTATAGGGAATCTGTAAGATTTTTCAGCTGTTCTTTTCCAAATGTTCTAAGGGTTCTCTAACCCTTCATCTAGTGCAGCAAAAACAAAATGTGGCTAAGCCAATGTTTAGGAAGAAAAGGCAGGGCTGGGGAGGGTGGGATTCCAAAGGTCTCCCTAAAATCAGTGACAGACCAACCAGTCAGGATGACTGTTTAAGGGATCTTGACCCCCCCCCCATGTGGCAGGAGGAAATCCCTATTTTCCAGAGGGGTAATTCCTCATCCATCAGACCAGACTCCTTTTTCCCTCCCCTATCCTTTAAATTATGCTGTCTCATGGAGTGATAGAACCAGTGTTTCCTTTTCAGGTTGGGAAATGTTTTTATATAAGGATGTTTTAATGCCAAAGAAAGAAAATGCTTTTTGGATTAGTTCTGGATATGTCTTTCCAAAAAACCTGTTCATGACAGTGCCCAAGTTCAAAATGCTTTCACTTCACAACCTGTTACTCTGAAAGGTCCCAGGCAGTACACACAAGAAGTGTGACCGTCTGTCAGAGACATTTTCTGACAGCACGAGTCACACTTCTTGAAGCCTGAGACCTTTGAATCCTTGGACATTTTCAAGGAACCGAAAGTGTAACCACCACACAAAAAACACACACACACTGATTACACTATCAAAAATAAAGTTTAAACTAAATTTAAACTAATAAATCTAGTTAGCTTGTAATACAATATAAATTCCTACAAAAACACAAACACACCACTATTAGGGATGGAAGGGCCCGAAGGCCTAAGGAAAGAACTTATCAGTTCTTGTGGGAAAGGGTCTGGATAAGGTAGTAAAGGATAAAAATCCACTACACTAAGGGTAAACAGAGAAAAAGAACTAAGCTAAAAGGGGTTTAAAAGTTATTAGACTGATCTAATACAACTGACCTGAAGCCGGTAGAAAAACAACACCTTGATAGCTGTAGCGGCAAACGAGATCTGAGGTAATTCACGCCTAGCATTGTGGGATATAAGGGGAGCCTCGAGCCGGTGGAACCAACTCTCGAGCTTTTAGAGTGGCCGAGTCGGAGCCGAGGTCGGCTCCGAACCCATCCAGCAAGAATGAAGGCGAGATAGACAACTTAACATCTATCACTACTGCACCCTTACCTAACCCGCGCCCTAACCCTAACTCACTTATCCCACCCCTATCCCTACACACCGCCAACATTGCACACTTACCTTACTCGCACCCTTACCTAACCCGCGCCCTAACCCTAACTCACTTATCCCACCCCTATCCCTACACACGATCAACATCGCACACTTACCTTACTCGCACCCTAACGTCCATCAGTACCGCATACTTACACATCCTTTCCCCATCTCAGTGTTCTCAGCGTCAGTGTCTTCCTCCGTCGGTCTTCTGCCTTGTCGATCTTCTGGCGTCGGTGAAGTCGTTTTCGCTCTTCTGAAGTTTCGACGTAGTCAGGTAGATCCATATATATACACACACACACACACACACACACACACACATATAGTGGACATAAAAAGTGTACACAACCCTGGTAAAATGCCAGGTTTTTGTGATATAAAAAAATGCGACCACAATAAATCATTTCAAAACTGTTCCCACCTTTAATGTAAACTATAACTTGTACAATTCAATTGAAAAACAAACAAATCTGTTAGGGGAAAAATATAAAAAATAAAAAATGTACAATAAGCTGGTTATATAAGTGTGCACACCCTTAAACTAATACTTTGTTGAAGCATCTTTTGATTTAATTACAGCATTCAGTCTTCTTGGGTAGGAGTCTATCAGCATGGCACATCTTGACTTGACAATATTTGCCCACTCTTTCTTGCAAAAGCACTTCAAATCTGTCAGATTGCGAGGGCATCTCTTCTGCACAGTCCTCGTCAGGTCACCCCACAGATTTTCTATTGGATTTAGGTCTGGGCTCTGGCTGGGCCATTCCAAAACTTTAATTTTCTTCTGGTGAAGCCATTCTTTTGTTGATTTGGATGTATGCTTGGGGTCACTGTCATGCTGAAAGGTGAAATTCTCCTCATCTTCTGCTTTCTAGCAGATGCCTGAAGGTTTTGGGCCAAAAGTGACTGATATTTGGAACTGTTCATAATTCCCTCCACCTTAACTAAAGCCCCAGTTTCAGATGAAGAATAGCAATCCCAAAGTATGATACTGCCACCACCAGGCTTCACCGTGAGGATTGTGTTCTGTTGGTGATGCAAAGTGTTGTTTTTGCGCCAAACGTACCTTTTGGAATTATGGGCCAGAAAGTTCAACCTTGGTCTCATCAGACCATAACACATTTTCCCAGATGCTTTTGGGGGACTTGATGTATTGTTTTGCAAATTTTAGCTGGGCCTGGATGTTTGTCTGAGTAAGAAAAGGCTTCCGTCTTGTAACCCTACCATAGTCCAGACATATGGAGAATATGGGAGATTGTTATCACATGTAATACACAACCAGTACTTGCCAGAAATTCCTAGAGCTCCTTCAGTGTTGCTATAGGTCTCATGGCAGCCTCCCTGGCCAGTTTTTGTCTTGTCTTTTCATCAGTTTTGGAGGGACATCGAGTTCTTTTCAATGTCACTGCTGTCCCATATTTTCTCCACTTTTTTATGACTGTCTTCACTGTGTTCCATGGTATATCCAATGCCGTGGAAATTTTTTTGTACCCTTCTCCTGACTGATACCTTTCAACAATGAGATTCCTTTGATGCTCGCTGCGAACCATGGCTTTTGCTGTAGCGGGCAACTGAGTAAATCTCAGGAAAATCCTACTAGGACAGCTGAACTTTATATGGGATTAATCGGTCTTTTTAATTGATGGCAGGTGTGTACTCAAGAAGACTGAATGCTGTAATTAAATCAAAAGGTGCTTCAACAAAGTATTAGTTTAAGGGTGTGCACACTTATGCAACCAGCTTATTCTATATTTTTTATTTTTATATATGTTTTGCCCTAACAGATTTGTTTGTTTTTCAAATAAATTGTACGGGTTATAGGTCATATTAAAGGTGAGACATGTTTTGAAATGATTCATTGTGGTCTCATTTTTTATATCACCAAAAATTGGCATTTTAATAGGGGTGTTAGACTTTTCATATCCACTGTGTATATGTATATGTAGATATATATATATATATATATATATATATATATATATATATATATATATACACATACACATACACACACATACACACAAACACACACACACACATGTGTGTGTGTGTGTGTGTGTGTGTGTGTGTGTGTGTGTGTGTGTGCGCGCGTTGTGTGCATGTGTGTATAAAGATATATATATATATATATCTACAGATATGTATAGGTTAATACAGATATTTTTAAATAAAACACAAATAAAACAAAAGTACAAACAAAGAAAAGTAAGAGTAAAAGAAGTTCCCAAAGGGATCTCATATGAGTCTAGAATGTGTACCAATGCATGAGGAGATTCAGCTGTATCACTCCTACAACTTGGACTAAAAGACTAGCCTTTGACAGGAGTTTGGCTTCCCCTGATGGGAGGGACTCAGTTGATCCGTTATCACTGGGAGTCAGAGGAAGGAATTCTGAGTTCCAGAAATCTGCCAGTGTGGGTTTTTGCAGAGACAGAATCCATATGCCACAGAGGCAGTGTGAATAATAAACATCAGTAGATTCCCAGGGTATCCAAAGGAGCATTTATAGTGTGAGGACTGGTATCCCTAAGTTTCACAGTAGATGGTATTTCTCCCCTATCCTTATCCAAGGCAGGCCCACTTTCCCACAGTCCCCATCATCCACACTTGCAAACATCAGCTTTTTCAAGTGAAAACATAAAGTAAAGTTGTGTAAGTAAACATACCATATTAGTAGATGTTGAAATGATCACTGCTGGGGTAGCCTTAGCTCTATGGGTTATATCCTACCAATGATACAGAACCCAGCCAGCTTCCAAAGCTTCAAGGCACCTTCCATGTGCCCAAGCCATCAGTAAACCCAAGCTGAGTTGACTAAAAATACTGATTTGGTCACCCAGCCATTCAGAACTTTCATGCTAACAGAGGAACGGAGGCTGAGCCCTGGAAGGGCAATGTTAAGAAAACCCCAAAACTATCTATTGACACCCTGGCATAAACAAAATATCAAAAAACATTGGGGATAGAGGGATGGAATGGCTACTGCAGCAGTAGCCTTAGCTATATGGGTAGATTACCCTAGCTTACTACATTTAGGGTAGAGGAGGGGGCCAGGAGTCCCTGGAGGAATATTCATAGCAAAGCCTGATCTAAATCTAGAGAAGAATGAGGCTTGTTACGCCTTGTAAATGTATTTACAGAGGACCAAATTGCTGCTTCTACAATGCGTCTAGAATCCAGTCCTTTCCAAAATTCCATAGATGAAGCTAAACTTTGTCCCTGCCTGAAATAGTTTTGCTGTGGTGAGTATAGCAAAAGTTAATCAACTGAGACATCCATTTGCAAATTTGTTTTGATACATGTTGTCCTTTCTTACCTTTACAAGAAATTAACAACTGATCTGAAGATCTGAAAGATTTAGCTCTGTCAAGATACTACCTGAAATGTCTATGGACATCCAAGGTATGGAGCTTCCTTTCTCCTTCAGTTTTAGGTTCAAGAAAGAAAACAAAAACATGGAAGGCTTGGCTTAAAGTAAAACCAGATACAACTTTAGGCATAAAAGAAGGATTAGTTCTCAAAAAACCCTGTTCCTATGGAAAATGAGCTACGGTTGACTCAACAAAAGAGCTTGTAATTCAGACATCCTTCTTGCAGATAATTTTGTATGTTATTGGCCTAAAGTCAGACAGATTAGCTTCTCTAACACAAAATTAGCATCCCAAGGAGGGGCCACTGGTTTTCCTGGAGGCATCTTATGCAAAATCCCTTTCAAAACCATTTTGTCATAAGAATGCATTGAAAGAGAAGGATGGGCAGACATGCTGAAATGGCCGAAAAATGAACCTTGATGGAAGAGTAAGAAAGCTATGCAATAGTAACTCGCACAAATATTGTAAAACCAGAGAACAATTAACCCTGAATGGGTACATTGGGTTCTATGTATGTTGTTAGTACCATCTAGAAAACCTTTTCCTTTTGTTAATATATGATTTTCTAGTAGCAGGCTTTCTTGTCTCTATTAGTATCTGCTGCACATCCTTGGTAAACAGGTGGCTAAAGGGGATTAAGGCCCTATCATCCAGGCAGTCAGTTTAAGTTGACTAGTGTCGGGGTGTATCAAACACGCCTGACCTTGTGTGAGCAGGTCCATTCTGTGAGGAAGCTTGTGGCAATTGGACTTGACCATTTCCAACAGAAGGGAGAATCACTGTTGCCTGGGCCAGAAGGGAGTTACCACAATGATCTTGGGGAATTCCTTCTGAATATTCAGACGTACCATGGATATCAGTGGAAATGGTGGAAAAGCATACAGGAATATTCCTGTCCAAGGAACGGGAAGGAGATGCTAAAGGCAACTGTATTCCAGGCCTTCTTGCAGGATTCCTGGAGCGGAATCTTGCCATCTGATTGTAAAAGGAGGCAAACAGATCTCATTGAGGAACTCCCCACAGATGGATCAAATCTTGGAAGACCCCCTGATCTAGTTTCCATTTGTGAGGGTCTGTTCTTGTCCTTCTCAGCTTGTCTGCCACACAGTTTTGCTATGATGGAATGTAGGATGTCTGTAGAGTGAGATTGTGTTGTGAAGCATATCCCAAACTTACATGGCTACTCTGCAGAGAGAGTACGATCTGGTTCTCCCTTGCTTGTTGATGCCCTACATGACTGTGATATAATCTGTAACAACTTGAAGAGGTCCAGGGGACCAAAAATGATTCAGAAAGTTTAGTATGTTGATAATGGCAAACATTTCTTTTATACTTATGTGCTTTCATTTATCCTTGGTGTCCCATACTCCTTGCACTTTTATCCTTCCTGAAACTACTCCCCAGGCAAAGTCCAAGCCAACTGTGGTGACTGACTTCTTTGGAGTAGGGAGGGAGAAGGGTAGACATGGGTCTAGGAAATTTGCTGTCTCCAACATATGATTTATCTTTTGACATACCCCAGCACTAGCATTGGAAAAGACAAAGGATGTTGCTGCCAGAAACAAAGAGACGTCCATTACTATTGTATCTTTTTCATATGAAGTCTTACCTGGGGTATCTTATGAATCATAGATGGCACGAGACCCAAAATCCAGAGATATTTCCTCGCAGTGATCAAATTCTGACTAGAAAACCTTACAAAACGATCTAGATATAGATCTATTTGCTCCTGTGAAACTGAAGTTCTTTGAACTGAAGTGTCAAACTGACACCCCAGAAACACAATCCTGTGAGAAGAAGTTAGAATAGATTTTTGAATGTTCTCTTGGAATCCCAGCCTGTGTAGGAGGTCCCTCACCCAAGTGAGAGATTACTGTCACTTAGAAAAATATTCTGCAAAGATAAGCAAGTCATGTAAATATCGAAAAATGTGCACACTCTATAGTCTGCACTGAGCAAAAACTGCAGCTAGAGATTTTGTGTACATTCTTTGTGAAGTGGAAAGGCCAAAAGGTTAGGCAGAGAACTGATAATGTGATCAAGACACGCAAACCTTAAAAAAAGAAAAAAAAAACACACCTGAAATCTGGATGAATAGGGGTGTGATGAAAACATATTTGAAATACAGCATTACCACAAAATTTAAAGGAAGAAGAACAGAGTAACAGGTTGTGAAGTGAAAGCATTTTGAACTTGGGCACTGTCATGAACAGGTTTTTGGAAAGACATATCCAGAACTGATCCAAAAAGCATCTTCTTTCTTTGGCATTAAAACATCCTTGTATAAAAACATTTCCCAACCTGAAAAGGAAACACTGGTTCTATCACTCCATGAGACAGCATAATTTAAAGGATAGGGGAGGGAAAAAGGAGTCTGGTCTGATGGATGGGGTTCTGGGGGGGTTGGGTTTTAGATGTTCTAGTCTCGATTTTATGAAATTAGATGTTATGGGTTTTAGATATTTTGCAGTAGACCCGTTTCTTCTTCTTCTTTGAGTCTCTCTTCAATGTCATTTAGAGAAGTCTCTATGTTTATTATTTTTGTTTGATGTTATTTTAAAAGTTCCTTGAGAGTACCAGTCTGTTTTTGAGAATTTAATTTGAGGTTTTCTAAATCATTTTTAAAGCCATCCATTTTCAGGGATAGTTCCTGTAAGGTAGCTGTCATCAATTGTAGTTCTGTCTTCAAAGCAGCATCCGGATGAGAATTCCCTGAGATGTTCATTTTCAGTAACTCAAAATGTCTCCAAGTTTCTTAACAGGAAAATATTTATATAACTCCACAAAATGTAATATTTATGTAGTTTAATTGTTTATCTATAGATATTTGACCGTTTTCCTTAAAAATAATAAAATGTTCCTATATTATTTTACTAGTTTATGGAACTCTAAATTTTACTGCTCTCAGTTGGCCATCCAGGCTCGGCCCCCCTCTGCAGTCTCTTCTTATCAGGAAAATCTGCTTTAAAAAATTTAGTTTCTTCCACTTCACAGGTCACAACTCATTCTTTACAGTGTGTGTGTGACTCAATTGATACTTCTTCGAGAGCTATTATCACTAGTACTGCTCCAGATAATGTAAAAAATAAGATTTTAATTTCTCTTTTGGTTAGAGATTTAGTTTTTGGTTCCTCTTCTGCACAAGTTATCAAAAAATGTGATAAAAGGGTAAGTTCTTATAGGGAATCTGTAAGATTTTTCAGCTGTTCTTTTCCAAATGTTCTAAGGGTTCTCTAACCCTTCATCTAGTGCAGCAAAAACAAAATGTGGCTAAGCCAATGTTTAGGAAGAAAAGGCAGGGCTGGGGAGGGTGGGATTCCAAAGGTCTCCCTTAAATCAGTGACAGACCAACCAGTCAGGATGACTGTTTAAGGGATCTTGACCCCCCCCCCCCATGTGGCAGGAGGAAATCCCTATTTTCCAGAGGGGTAATTTCTCACCCATCAGACCAGACTCCTTTTTCCCTCCCCTATCCTTTAAATCATGCTGTCTCATGGAGTGATAGAACCAGTGTTTCTTTTCAGGTTGGGAAATGTTTTTATATAAGGATGTTTTAATGCCAAAGAAAGAAAGTGCTTTTTGGATCAATTCTGGATATGTCTTTCCAAAAACCTGTTCATGACAGTGCCCAAGTTCAAAATGCTTTCACTTCACAACCTGTTACTCTGTTGTTCTTCCTTTAAATTTTGTGGTAATGCTGTATTTCAAATATGTTTTCATCACACCCCTATTCATCCAGATTTCAGGTGTGTTTTTTTTTCTTTTTTCTTTTTTTAAGGTTTGCGTGTCTTGATCACATTATCAGTTCTCTGCCTAACCTTTTGGCCTATCCACTTCACAAAGAATGTACACAAAATCTCTAGCTGCAGTTATAGCTCACTGCAGACTATAGAGTGTGCACATTTTTCTTTATTTACATGACTTGCTTATCTTTGCAGAATCTTTTTCTAAGTGTCAGTAATCTCTCACTTGGGTGAAGGACCTCCTACACAGGCTGGGATTCCAAGAGAACATTCAAAAATCTATTCTGACTTCTTCTCACAAGATTGTGTTTCTGTTAAAGGAGACCCAGGGGCCAATCGTAAACAAGCGCGTTTCTCAGTGACTCCCCCAGGGGGGGATAAGGGAAAAGTAGCTGTTGCATTTGGAGTTGATCGGGCTGGCGAAAAGATTGCAGCAAGGCTGTCCCCATCTGTGGAAAATCCGTTCCGCTATTTCCTGCTTCAGAGACTACTCGTGAGGCATCAAGATTGCCCGGCTGAGTTTGCCGGCTATCATGTTGGTTGTCCCCGGGGTGTGCATTGCCACTAGAAAGTGCTGGGAAGATATAGCCCATTTCCAACCCCGAATAGCCTCTCAACAGAGTGGGTACGATCTTGTTCCACCTTGTTTTTTGAGATACCATACTACTGACGTTGTCTGATTGTATTGCTATCATCCCAAGAGGAAGAAGGTCGTGGAGTGCTTGCAATGCCAGAAGCACCACCCTCATCCCTAGGACACTGATATGCAGGTGGGCCTCATGATCTTGCCATGTGCCTTGGGCAGTTCTGCCTAGATAATGCCCCCCACCCTATCTGTGAAACATCTGTGGTCACAGTAGCAACAGGTTGGCGAGGAAGAAATGGAGTGCCTGTCATTAGCTGATTGGGTTGGATCCACCAAAGGAGGTCCTTTTTGCAAGACTCTGTTAACAGGATGTCGTGGTATAGAGGCAGTTGTTGGAAGGACCACTGGAATGATACAAGCCATTGAAGAATCTGCATGTGTAGTCTGGCAAGAGGGACTAGTAATATGGTGGAGGCCATGGTCCCTAGAAGTTTCAGCACTGTCTTTGCCTTGACTTTCCAGAGGGGGAGAGGACAAAGAACTTGTTGTACGAGATTCTGTGCTCTTTCTGCTGGAAGACAAGCCAACATGGCGACTGTGTCTATTTCTGCACCTATAAAAGTCACAAATTGAGAGGGCGATAATGCAGACTTTTCCCAATTTATAGTAATCCCCAACTGGGCACAAGTTGGATAGTGGAGTCTCTGGTTTGAAGAAGTAGATGCCTGGTGGAGGCAGTCAGGAGCCAGTCGTCCAGATATGGAAACACATGGAATCCTAGATGTCTCAGGTGAGCTGTCACTACTGCCATACACTTGGTGAACACCCTGGGGGCTGTGGTGAGACCAAAGGGCAGAGCACGAAACTGGTAGTGACTGGCTCCCAGCCAGAAGCGTAGATGGCTCCTTGATGCTCTGTCCATTTTATGTGGTAGTACGCATCTTGGAGGTCTATTGAGCACATCCAAGTGTCTTTCTCTAATAGAGGGAGTATAGACTGCAGTGTCACCATCCAGAACTTGTCCGGATTCGTTCAATTTGCTGAGGTCAAAGATGGGCTTCCAGTCCCTTGTCTGTTTTGGCACTAAAAAGAATATGGAGTAAGTTCCGAATCCTATCTGGTCTGCGGGGATGGTTTGGATGACTCTCTTTGTGAGCAACTTGTTGACTTCTACAATTGCTTGATCCCTGTGATTGGGTGGAACATCTGGGATCCACTTGGGAACATGAGGTGGAAGAGAAAAGGGTATGGAGCAACCACTGGTGATAATTCTTTGTACCCATTTGTCTCGGGTGATACTTAGCCAGGCTTCTAGATACAAAGAAATGCGACCCACGACTGGCTCCAAAGAAGCACAGTTGGGCCCCACATCAGGAGCGCTGATAGGGCCGGCCTCAAAACGAATTGCGGCCTCCCTAGTTTTGCGGTCCACCCCTGCCACTAGGGTGATATCTACCATTTGCTCCTCTGGCTCTGAAGGAGGAGTCACTCTGTGCATCCTGGAAAAACCTCTGGGACTTCTTGAACCACATTTTACCACCTCTCTGACCTTTGGGGAATGGTCTAGAGGGGACGGTAAAATGTACTCCTATGACAGAGAGTGTTTTCCATTCTTGCTCGCACCTGGTGAATGTGTCTTTTACCTTAGGTCCAGACAAGGAAGAACCGTCAAAGGGGACATTGGTAAAGGTAGACTTGAACGGTTCCGCAAAATTACACAAGCGCATCCGGGAGTGCCTCCTAAGGGAAACTCCTGAACCCGCTGCCCTGCTCACTCTATCAGCTGCATAAGAAATCAACCTCATGGACGAGTTAACAATGGAATTCAAGGTGGACAACTGAGCAGACACCTTATCAGGGACTCCTTCAGTAGATGTACCTTGTAGAGTCTCTCCGAACTCCTTAAGGAGATCTCTCTGAAGCCTTGAAAAATGTGTTAGGTAGTTCAGCGATCTGAGAGTAAATGCCGCTGATGAAAAGATACTCTTGCCGTACCTGTCCATCATTCAAGACTCCTGGTTTGGCGAATGGGCAGATAAAGAAGTCTCTGCAAGTTCCTTCTTAGTGACCACCGCCACCACCATGGCATCTACAGGAACACCCTTGGATAAAAATTCCTTCTCCTTGGGGGCTGACAAAAATGTATTGGGTCTCCTGGGGACTGGCTCCATGGCATCAGGAGTCTCCCACACCTTTCGACTAACAAGATCTAGAAGGTTGTCAAAAGGTGGAGACACACAAGAGGCTGAAGGTTGAGACCCGAAAGCCTTCAGGTACACCAAATTCTCATCAGAAGGGGTAACAGTGGGCCAGCTGCACCTCTGCTTAAGGATCTCTAAGATGTCAACAAAGGAGACATCATCAGAAGACGACTTGGGGGACCATCCTGACTCCTTGAGGTCAGTGTCAGAGGTAAAAGACTCATCCTGGGAGTCTACATGCTTCCTCTTGCATGTCCTCTTCTGAGAGGGCTCCTCAGAAGGGTATTCCGGGGAGGTCTCGGAAGAGTGGGGCCACCAGCCGGGGGCTCCTGAGGCTGCGGGTCTCTGCTGTCTAGAGAGGGAGTAGGTGCTGAGACGGAGGTCGGTGCCTGAGGGGGAAGAGTATTGGTACCCCTGAGTGGAGCTGATGATCGGGACAGCACACTCCTCATCATCTCGAAGGCCAACCTCTCCAGCTCTGAAGACCTCCCCCGCTCCGAGGAGATGGAGGAAGTCATTGGCTCCAGAGCCATCAGCTCTGAGATAGTTGTAGGGTCTGAGCTCACCCTAGCTGATGTGCCGAGATGGAGACTCAGAACCGAGGAGGTCCGGTTCCAGGTGCCCCTGTCAGGGCCAACTGTGGAGCTTCATCTCCTAGACATCATGGACGACACCAAAGGTGCCGGAGTGGAACACGGCTCAGAGACAGCCTCGGGGGGGGGGAGCTGGAACCGAGGGTTCCACAACCAGCAGTATCGAGCACTTCAGCTCTGAAAGCCCAGCACGGCTCGGAGGAAGAACCACAGAAGGGGAAATGGACTCAAATGGCTCCGGGATCGACTGGGTTGGAGCCAACAGCATTTTGGGTAAGGAAGACAACTTCAGGAGTCTCAGCACTACTCTTTCCACATCTTCTTCTGATAGGCTCCTGGAAGATCTGGAAGACAGTGTGGGAGATCTAGACCTCTGTAAAAAAGGGGACCTTAAAGTTGGGGAGACCGGTAAAAGATCTCTGGACTGGCTCCGATGTCTGCTATCAGTGGTCAGCTCCGAACTGCCTGGGGCTGACACTGTAGTCATAGTAAGTACACCCTCGATCGGTTCTGAAATCAGTGGAGTCGAGGAGGGAGAAAACTTGTCTGGTTTCGATATTTTGGGAGGAGGTTCTGAGTCACTGGATGGCGCTGGGGAATGCCTCTTGGAAGGTTTAGCCTTTTCTTTTTTAGATCCATGCGATTTAGAGGAGGAAGACGAACTGGCTAAGTCTACCTCAAAGGAAGGCTTAAGGAGACCTTTTAATATTAATTTATTCTTCAGCTTCTGTAATACCCTGGCACTGAAAGAATGGCAAAACAAACATGTTTCTTGTAAATGGATGGCTCCGAGGCAGTACACACAGTTACTGTGGCCATCGGTAATAGACCTCTTCTGTGAGCATTTCACACATTTTTAAACCCAGAGGGTTTATGATCTTTTGTCTCTTTAGACATGGCACTGAAGATGTAGCAAAAAGACATTAGCTAAATACACAGAGAGGACTAGGTCTTCTAACTTAAACGGGCCTAGCCCTTACCACACTAACAATCACAGAACCACGAGGGCTAGATCCTCTAACTCAAACAGACCTAGCCCTGGTTAGAGAAGTAAGGAAGAAACCTAGGTCCTCTAACTCAAATGGACCTAGAAAAGAGGATAGTAAAGGTCAGAAACTACCAAATATACTGACACACACACACAAGACAGAGGTCTCTATACAAATTCTATGCCATACAATCAAAAATGGTTGAAAAGTTAAGAACCCTTATAAACTACAGGTAAATATCCGACAATAACTCAGCAGATTACTCTAAAATTAACTTAGCTAAGCTAATAATACCGCACACTAAAGAAAGCTAACTAGCTGAGCTAATAACACCGCACACTAAAGAACAATATATACAGAACCATAAATTGAGCGCAACGCATTCCTTAACAACACTAATTATAAAACTTTATCAACAATCAATGTCTAAGCTAATCTAGCACAGTAAATAACAACTAGGGGGAAACGGCCGCCAAAAGATACCAAACTTGCACACAGGATACCAGGTAGAACAACAAGGCCAACGGCCAACCAGTTCTCAACAATAATACACTAACTAAAAGAGAAAAGGTATTTGAGCAGACTAAACTACTTTAACAATAGTAAAACACTAGCAAAGGTTATATAACTTGAAAAGTTAAGCTGTAATAGAGAAAAAGTAGCAAAATGTTTAAACTTAGCCACAACCAAGAAGAAGCACATCTGAACTCGTCGACGTGGCAAATGAGATTTGGGGATTATACTGGTGCACCATGGGATACCTACCTAGCCAGAAGCCAACTAGAAGATTTTGAGCTTGCTAATAAGCCGAGTCGGAGCCGAAGATCAGCTCCAAACCCATGTGTAAGAATGAAGGCGAGATAGGACTACAGAGCATCTTTAGTTTATGGAGCTCAGATGTTTTGGTTTGTCAAAGGTACGAGTGATAATCTGATGGACCTAGATTTATCCATCAGATTAGGAATGATTTTCATTCCATGTCTAGAGTGGATCTTAATTATGTTAGTAGTTATTATTTTAATTTTGTTATTATACAAAAACTTTTTTAGTGAGCCTCACCAATATAACACTTTATTGGTAAACACACAGAAAATAGAACTAACAATTTCTCTTAAAAGTTTATATTTAAACATAAGGTTTGCTGTTATCAGAGAAAACTGTTTAATAGTCACAATAAAAATAAGAATATACTTTCTAAATAATTCAAGATGGATTTAACCTTATTATCTCTTATTACTAATGGCTTAAATAATCCTAGTAAGAGATCAAATCTACTGAAATATTTAAAACTGAATAAAGCACAAATAGTCTTCCTTCAGGAAACTCATTTCAAAACAAATGACAGTTATAAATGGAACACTAAGGAATATATGATACTGGTCCAATCTTCATATAAGATAAAGACAAAAGGGGTAACAATTCTATGGAAAATGAATGTAATCATCCCAGAAATCATTTATAAGTACGATGATAAAGAAGGTCTTATGGGATTTGTAATAGTTATATTTAATAACAAAATATGGACCCTAGTTAATCTATACTGGTTCCCTGGCATTGGAATGGGAACAGTTAAAAAACACTTAGACTTTATCTCCAATAATTATAAAGGTAACTTAATAACAGGAGGACATTTTAACTGTATATGTTATGCTTCTGAAACTACAAATAAGAAACCGCTACGTACATCTGCTGTTTCAAAAGCCTTAAACATATGGGTAGAATTATTCCACTTAACAGATACTTTCAAACTTAAAGAAGATGACTCTCTGTTGTTCTCCCATCAAGATCACAGATTTGGTACACAAACTAGAATAGACAAAATATTTGTTGCCCATGACTTGCATTCAAAGATTACCAACTTCTCAATCATTCCTTGTCCATTTTCGGATCACAACTCATTGATTCTAAAACTCCAAAGTGGGTACAAACCATTAATCTCTAATAGTAGAATCCCAGCATATATAATAAAAATAGTTTGAACCTTGGTTGTTATCAGAATTACATTTTTTAGACATTAATTACACTACAGAAATAAACAAAGTAATGATATGGGACTCATTAAAAGCTTACATATTTGGTAAAACCCTTACTTGGCACAAAAATAAAATCAGGGGATGGGATTCCAAATTATTAGATTTACGATCTAAACTTTTGTCAGTAAAAACTGGAGAAAATCAAAAACTCTTTTGAGATTAAAAAGAAAGTAGAGGAATTAAACAAAAATATAATGAAATTCTAATACATAAAACTAGTTTAGCATTAGAAAAACTAAAAATTAATTTCTTGGCTACGTCTCCTAAATATTTACAAAATGTATCCACATGAATCAGAATACAATCAAAAGCTAACAACATCAAAAGCATCTACCATGAAAAGAAAGGGAAGAATGTCTCAGATATAGGTGGCATTCTTGATGCTTAGAGATATCACTATATGGAACATTTTCAAAAAGAGAATACACATATTGACCAATTAAATCTAGATACAACATTTTTTAACATAAAAAAAAATCAGAAAAATTAAAACTATTTTTACAAGCACCCATATTCTATAAAGAAATTACTGACATATTAAAAGAGGGCAAAAATAATAAAGCTCCAGGAATAGATGGCATAATTATGGAAATATATAAACTTTTTCCTTCAATGATACTATCTCCTTTCCATAAAACTCTATTAGAAATTCAATCACAATCATTAATACCACCCTCTTGGAAATATTGCTTAATTACTCCAATCCTAAAGGAAAACAAAACACCAAATCTTTGTACCTCATACAGACCTATATCATTATTAAATAATGACTATAAAATATTTATGACAATTTTAACCAATAGAATGAAAATACCATTATCCAAAACAATAAATAATGATCAAACCGGATTTATATACCATAGACACACACATGCTAATATTAAAACGATAATTACCCTTATAGATCATGTAAATAAAGAAAATAAAGAAACACATAATTGGCTTAGATATAGAGAAAGGCTTGGATGCCTTAAATTGGAACTATCTATTCAAAATCCTGATACTATCTGAATTTCCTACTTCCTTTGTTCGTCTCCTAAAGAACAGAGGAGGACTAAACTTTCCTGACATTGAAACATATATAAAGGCATCCATATCTAAAACCATTACAGACTGGATAAATCCAAATTACTCTGCAAATTGAAAAGAATTATTAACTGTAATATCAATAAATGAGTTTGATTTACAAAAAAAATCCAAATATTAGATAAAATCAATATACCCTGGTATATACTAAGTATCAACTTGCAATAAAATGTAACAAAGCCCACTAAAACACATCTGATTAATTATTATATCGATTCATTCAGAAAACTCATTAATACAAATCTAGATTTAAAAATTGGATTGACCTTTTAACACCATTCATAGTTACAAAGAATTATCCATATAAAATATATAGAGAAATAATTAACTCCTGGGAACAGAAAGGATTTGTTTGTTGGTGTCAATGTATCAAACATCTAAAAGTTCTAGATATAAAAATAATAAAAACAACATACACAATTCCACAACAAGACTGGCTAATTATACAAAGCATTCTGACATATTCGCAAGACTTATGCAGAATAATTAATAATTCTTCATTTAAAGAAATACCTAAACTTATGAAATACTTATATGAAATCATATATAATGATTATGATATGGGAAATGGTATTTCGAATTTTTACAAACTATTGATAATATATAAAACAACACCCAAAATATCATACTGGAAATATATAACAAAAGGACACTCATTACAGTTAACTGAAGAAATCAAATCAAATATCTTATTATCAGTAAAATATACTTCTTTTACACAATACTGGAAAATATTTAATTGGAAATGCTTGCATAGAGCATTTTTAACCCCAGATAGAATTACTAAAATCAATTCTTCCACAAATGGAATATGTTGGAGGTGTGAACAAGTTCACAAAGCAGATTGGAATCATATTTTCTATGATTGTGTTAAAATTAAGCCATTCTGGAATGGTATAAACAACTTTCTACAAGCTTTATTTAATGAATCATTTATATTATCCAAAGCTCTTATATTGTTAATTGTGAACGAAGGTCCTCAATTGAACATGTCAAACATGTATTTATTATGGCCAATACTTGCAATCTCAAGGAAGTGTATAAATATAAGATGGAATACAAACAAACTACCAACTCTGGAAGACTTCTACAGCCTACTGAAGACCACAGCGTTGATGGAAATTAAAATTAAAGAATTAAGGGTTCATTCTAAGTCATTGCTCAACAACCCATGGAAAAAAAGTCTTATTACTGATTGACACTATGCAATAATTGAACAGACATACTCTGATAACTGGATGGTCATATCTATAAAGTAATTGTACATATGGAATTCTGTTATAGAAGTCAGGCTAATGTAAAAAGTGTACATAGTTATTTAAGATGTTATATATAAATACTATGGAATTCATTTAACTGTATTTGAAAATAAAACCTTTTTGAACAAAAAAAAAAAAAGAAAAAAAGAAACTGCAGACAAAACTTTCCACATACTTTAACAATTAGTGTGAATACACTTTAACATATGAGCCTGACAATTCAAAATTCTGAAAATCAAAGTTGCAGAAGCATACACTTTTCCATATACTTATCAGTCATCTTCCCATCCTTATCAGAAAGAGCAGGATTAGAATTAACTGTGTTTAGCAGCACAAGGATTAACTAAAGCTATAGGTTAAATTTATGTGTGTATAAAAACTTAAAAAACGGAGGAACTTTATATATTCTATCTGCCTTTTGGGGGCAGCAGGATGACTATTGAGAAAATTGCACATTGTTATACACATCCTCAACAGCTGACAGAACAGGAGGAATGGGTCTAGGTTCTGGAAATTCTTTCTGTATAGTACATAGTATTTGCTGAGCTACGGAGAAACCTCACTGTTCACCCTCTGAAAACACTGGATATTCTGGAAATTGAGAGAAAGAAAAACTTCCACAAAGAGAGAATCAGAACTTAAGTTCTACTTTAATTCTGAATCAGACAGTTCATGAAAAAATCCTTTACCTGTCCCTTCATCTTCCTGTCCAGATGCAGAATCTTGAATGTGTTCAGGAAAAAAAAATATCGCTCTTTCTTTTGTCAGGAGCCATTATGAAAGAAAGATCAATAGCCTGAACTGAACCTTTAGCCAGATCCAGTGAACTAATCCTGTCTCTGGAAATTTGAGGATGAGTAGATACACGTTTAGTTTTCTGTATCTTTTTGACAGGAAAAATGAGGCCATCAGTGTTATTAATGGCAGCAGCAGCAGCTTCCCCAGGGATATGGGCAACATTCTGGCCAAACAGGGAAACCCTCCCTATTCCCTCTCCCAGGAGCAACAAGAGTGCCTCTCTCCTGCCCACTGAGTGGACCCCAACAGCTGCAGAGGACATGGCTAATCCCCAGTCCTTAGTGGCTCTAGGTGCTATATCAGATGCTTCTGGAGTAAGAGATGAGTAGTCTAAGGACAACAGTCACTCACCTGCAACTGAGAGAAATTAACAGCCTGATGATGTGGGCTGTTTACTTAACTTTGTCTTCTTGTGGCTGGAAGAAGGACCGACCCTGGGACTGGTAATTTGTTCCATGGTCAAGCTGAAAATGGTGCCTGTTTCCAGGTGAAAGCATGCAGTAAGAGACGATAAAAAAATTAAAATCTTTAATACTTACTTTTTTCCACAACAAAAAAAAAACTGTAAAAAGTGCTTTACAACACTTTGTCAGCTCCAAAAAAGTAAAATAAACCCAATTTCACCAGAGAAGACATGGTTTTTGATTACTTCAAAAAGCTTTTATGCTGAAAAGAAAAAAAACTGCACTCCCATTAGTACAGTTAAGTCCCATGACAGTCCATTAAAACTTAAACTCCTAGCTTAAAAATAACTTTCCTAAACAGGAAAGTACAATAAAAAACATTTTTTTTAAATATTGAAGGTTTTTTCCCAAAGAGAACTTATCTGGCCAGCAAAGGAATAGCACAAAATGACCGTAGATCCTTGAAAGCCTACCAAAGAGGTCTCCCTTCAATAACAGAAAGCTTTGAAGGTCTTGGAGGCTAAACCTGTCTATATAGTCAGCTCGGCTGAAGGTGACTAATAATTTGGGTGCATGCAAAGTACCCTGAAGCTTTGGAAGCTATCTGGCTGTTATATCCTTGGCAGGATATAATACATATAGCTCAGGTTACTGTAGCAGTGATCAATGTGATGAACATCCCTTATTCCTTACCAAACCCCCAGACCACTGTAAGCATACACCCCACATTTAGTTGCCTCCCTTTCCACTCCCTTTAACCTCTAAGCCTCTGTACTACACATTCTTTCACCAATAAAATCAGTTTTGGTGAAACAGGACACCCCTGTCTTGTACCTTTCTTTAATACAACCTTCCCTAACTGACCACCATTAACCTTTGCACACATGACCATTTATGTAATGCACACACTCTGTCCAGCCACCTACCCTCTCCAATATCTTGCTTTAATATGTTAACCATATACTATCAGTGAAAAGAATCAAATGCCTATGGAACAGCTACCAATACAATGCCTGCTGTTTCCCTACTGCAACAAAGCTTCATGTCAGCATTACACAAAGAAATCAGCCTAAAATGAACAGGGTCCACCATATCCTCCTTCCCCATTCAGGCATTTCCCCATCTCCATAATTTCATTACACACCCTAGCAAAACTTTGTTCAAGTTGTAACCCTACTGTCTTATAAGAAAACAGTCAGATACCCATCTGGCCCTCCATGCTTCCTGTGTTTTATGTACCTTATTGCACCTACATTGCACCTACAACCTTCCCCAGCACACCTCTCTTATTCATTAATTCCCTATCCTCTAGCTATAATACTGTACTCCACCACATCCAGCCCCTCTTTCTCTACTCTCTATTTCTTCATTCAACTTCTCACAAAACTCAGGAAATACCTCCCTAATATCTCTTCACTTCAGCTCGCACTTTCCCTATCATCCACCCTGATCCCTACCACACAACCCTTCTTTAGGTCCTTAATTTTCCATTATCAACAATGTATATCCACCTTCCCGTGTGGTACTCCAGCAAGCCAGCTCTGCCTCAGTCTTTGATTCCACCAAGTCACTTAGATCTTTTAAAACCTGAATTTTTCCATCAATATTCTTCATCCCCTCTCATCTATAGCATTCTTATCAGCCACTTACCTTCATTTCCAGTGCCATAATCTTCCCCCTTGCTTTATTTACCATACCTCTATGAGCCTTTGACATCTCCCACCACATTGCTTTAATACCATCTCATTCTCTACCCCCTGCTCTCTCCTTCTGACCTACATTATGTTGCACAAGCATTTCCACCATCTCTTACATTTTCCTAGTTTTGTTCCAGTTCCTATCAATGCCCTGGGTTTCACTTCCCCTCCTCATCTCTTCCTCTCCTCACTGTAAGCACAACTTTACTGTAGCATTGCCTGTCAATGCTCTTTCTAACACACCATCTTGTTAGCTAACAAAAGCCTATCTATCCTACTGACCTGCTTTTTTTCCTCATTTCTAGAAAAAGTAAACCCAGGATCCTTCTCCTTTTTATCCTATTTTTATCGACCACCTCCTACCTTTTCATCCCTTCCCTTAATATCTGACAAGCCAAATGAAACTCATTTATCTCATAGAATTTATCTTTTCCCAACTGCAATGCCATGTTAACCCCCCCCCCCCCATCAATACTCACCACACCTTCTGACACACTTCTCTAAGGACATTCATTGCTGCATAACATCATCCCTATTCTAATTTGGTCCATAATATGATGCGACACTCATGCCCGGGAAGTAATCAAGCAGCCACAATCTTCACCACTAGCACCAGTGAGGGGCGTCTACACTGGGAAGGATAACAAATACACACACAGTAAAGTACAATTTCCCTTAAGAGCAAACAGAGATCACAGTCAGTCTGGGGCTGGTTTCTCCCTTTCTCTTCAGATCCCCAATAAGACTCCTCACTGGCACAGCTATGGAGTAGGGTCCTTAGCCAGGGTTTTAAGCCAAGTCCTCCTAGCACTCTTTCTGTTCCACCAGTGCTTCATGTCCCTGCCCAAGTAGCTGACACACATACACTTTGAGATATGAGTTATATACAAACACACAGACACTCCTGGGGAAGGCTAGCACAGGTTCTCCAGCTATGCCCCCTTCTCTCCAGACTATAAGGTAGAAATCACTGTCACCAGGACCACTTCTTATCAGCTACTCTAAGGCTCTTCCCAAAGGGTGACCAATTTCACTGTGTAATATTACTGATATCCAAATAGTAAGTGTGACTGAGCAGCAAGACTATTGGAGTGGCTTGGACAGTATCACCAAATACATGCAAGTACTCTAGAGCTTAAATTATCTCTACACAAAACAGCCACAGTTTTAAAAATATTTAATAATAAATAATAAAAACACAAGACAAATCTCCTCAATTCAATACAGTGCTAGTCATGAGTTCAGAAATCACACAAAAATGCTTAAAATAATACTGTAGAATAGTCTGACATAAATATAGAAAATAGCTAGACTAAATCTGACTAAATTCCTATCTAACTCTAAGAGCAATCACAGTTCTAAATAAACTTACATATAGAGCAAACGCAGAGTACTGGTGATGTTGTCAGTTCTGAAGACAAATGCAAAATGCTCTCCTTTTTTTCTGTCCTTAAACTGATAACACAGTACTACTGACTCATTTTACATCATTCTTCTTTAGTTCCCAGGCTAACAGACACTCAGAGTTTAACATATCGTTGATCCTGCAGCTGCCAGGAACCCACAGCAACAAAAGACATTACAGATGCAAAATCTAGCAATTAACTCTGGTCTCAAAACAATAGAAATAATTCCTCAGTCCAGACATTATGTCTCCAAGCTTTGAGATCAAACAATCATACAATGCTTGACTTATCAGCTTTCTTTTACATTTTTGAAGTTGAACATTTAACACAGTTTTCTTACATTTGATTTTCTTACATTAATATTTACAAATGAGAATTATTTACAAAATTCTATCTAGCTAGGTTGGCAGCCATCACATATCTTCACATATGATGTCAACACTAATCTTCTGCCTTTCCTGTCTATCATCCCATCACCCATCTACCCTCTCCACCCAATACACATCTGCCCTAAGCTACCCCTCAGCTTTCCTAACTAAAATCCATTTCAGTCTTTTCCATCACCCTTCTGTACAACCCTCATTATTGGTAACCTTTCTACTCCAGCTTCCTGACATCCCTCAACTTCATCTTCATCTCCTGCATCATCACCACATCTACCTCTTCCTTAATCAGTTTTATCAAAATCCTTCTCCTTCTTAATAAGATTAGTAATACTCTCCATATTTCAATATCTCACCCATTCCCCAGCCCCTTCTTACACTTCTAAGGTATTCCCGTGTTGCTCTATGGAGATTAGCCTATCAGACCTTGGTTCAGCTTAAGAAGTCCACTTACAACTCCCGAGTACAGTGTGGTGCTGGCCATGGCCTACACAATAGTATATTCAAAAAGGTCTCTCTCTCTCTCTCTCTGGTCAAACCTTACATGTCATTACTATCAATCACTATTATCACACCCCTCACCTCCGCTTCCTTTCCTCTCTTTCCTCTGTGTAAGTCTCTCTCTCTCTCTCCAGTCCAACCATACATCAGCTCCTCTATATTTCTTAACCCCTGACTATATTACCTATGTCAGCCTCTAACAACACCCTGAAGTCTTAGCTGCTCACTAGAAATCATGTCCCACACAATGATGGAGGTACCCCCGCTGCAGCTGTTCCTCTCTTTCCAAAGTTCTGGACTCAAGCCACCTGACTGCAATACTCTCACTACTCGATCTACTGTCCCTCCTCTCTATATAAACCAAGAACAGAGCACTACAATACTGTAACTGTTTTCCACCAAATCCCAGATTTAAATACTATGATGTACCATTGCAGTCAATGACTCTGCAACTTTACTGATTCCTAACAGTAAGCTAAACTTATAGGTCTTAAACTAGTATCCCTAAAAGTGTTTCCATTACTCTCCGCAAAATAATGCTATGTACAAAAGACATAATATTGCTGCTTCATCCTTCTGTCCAACAGTAAAACACGCACTTCTTGAATAGCCTCCCATTAACAACTATCACAAAAAGCACACAACATATACACATATTTCCCCTCATAAACATTCTTCCCTCCCAGTGCCCCTCCTTCCCTCCCTCCTTTGGTCCCCAGGCGAAATTTGGAGTAAAGTATCCATAAGGCTCCTTTAAAACATCTAAAACCATGTCCTGTGCAGTTAAAACTGTGTCTAACAACATTCAAAATGAAATTCATTCAAAGAATCACAATAAAAAGTGCATACCTTTGGGCACTGAAAAACAAATGAATCTAGCATCATCGTGAATTCCCCTTGGTTTGTTATATAGATAAAGAAGTTATGTCTTACTATAACATTCCATCTGTATTGTTGATCCTAGTTCAGTCATTATGTATGGGAATCGGTTCTGACCTCGGAACCGAGCCGTCATCTTCCAAGCTCGCGCCAGCTACAAACTCTCGAGCTAAAACTCTTACCAGAATTCCCCTCTCCCTGTTACCTCAGATTGAGTTTGCAAGTCAAAAGAAGGTAGAGGCTACCTCTGGTCAAATGACCTAAAAGAACTGGATGGTGAGATCCACTAGAAGACACAGGAGGAGGAAGGATGGAGGGTCGTAATGACTGAACGAGGATCAACAATACAGATGGAACATTATGGTAAGACATAACTTCTTTATCTGATATTGTTAATCCTTGTTCATTCCTTATGTATGGGACAGAGTCACCAGCTACCTCTATTCCTGGGAGGCTCTCATGGAAGGACATTCCTGAGCACCACAGAACCAAAAGATCCTCTTCCCCTAGAGGCCAAATCCAATGTGTAATGATTGATGAAGGTATGAGGCGTAGCCCAGGTTGCAGCTGCACAGATGTCATGTAAAGAAGCTCTGGCATGGAAGGCAGCAGAAGTTGCCACTGACCTTGTCGAATGAGCTTTGATGGTAGTCGGCAAAGGAATATTACGTTGTGTATAAATGAAGGTCACAAGGTCTTTCAACCATCTAGCCAATGTGACCTTAGCAACAGCGCATCCTAATCTAGGTCCGGAATAGGCCAAAAATAACTGGTCTGATTTACAAGAGGCCTTAGTCCTATTCAAGTAGAAGTGAATTTGCCTGTGAATATATAGGGTATGTAGGCAATACTCTCCTCTGTTTGAATGACTGGGGAAGAAAACTGGCAATTCAATGGTTTGATTAATGGACATTTCAGAGATCACTTTTGTCAGAAAGGAAGGATTAGTTCTCAAAGACACTCTATCGCTATGAAAAATCAAGTATGGACTCTTGATGCATAAGGCTTGAAGCTCAGAGATACATCTGGCAGAAGTAATGGTGACCAAAAACAAGGTTTTTCATGACACATATTTGAGGTTGCATGAAGAAGCTGGTTCGAAAGGTGGCAGTGTCAGAGCTTGTAGAACTAATGACAGGTCCCATGGTTGAATAGGTTCTCTAAAAGGGGGCTTCAGATGATTCACACCTTTTATGAAGGTCTTGCATAATTTGGGTGACATAAGAGAGAGTCTTGGACACCCTCATGGAAATTACATATTGCAGCCAAATGAACTCTAATAGTAGACACCGACAGACCCAGCTGGAATAGAACAGCTACATACTCTAGGTTCATAGGTTCATAGGTTTATACTAGGCTATCTGCCCTAGGGCATTTATAAGCCTAGCCCAGAGTTTTTGTGGCTTATGCCACCCCTTTCTATTGAAGGATATTATGCCCATTATTTTGCTGTGCCTCTGTCAAGCAGTGACACTGATGTAATCCCTGGGGTATACCTGCGATCTCCCATCCATTGGTCAAGATTTCTCTTGAAAAAAGCCTGCGAGGTGCTCTGCCTCAAATGTACCGGGATTTTGTTCCACAGCATAGGGAGTCTCTGGGTGATGAATCTGTCCCTCCAGCACGTCCTATTTATGACCGTGTCAAGGTTTAAGTCTCGTGCTCTTGTGGATCTGATGGATTTAGATTTTTTGAGGTGAAGCATGTTCATTAATTCCGGGTTGGACATGGCCTTGTATGTCAGGCACAGGTCACCTCTGAGCAGGTGCGACTGAGTAGAGCTGGAGCTCCTTCAGTCGGGCAGCATAGGACATATTTTTGAGACCCTTTATCCTTTTGGTGAGGAACTTTTGGGGCCTTTCCAATTGCTGTAGGTGTCGGGTCAGATACATTCCAAATGGGGCGTTGTACTCAATCATCAGTCTGACGAGTGATGAGTACAGGGGAATGATGACCTCCCTTGACCTAGATGTGAAACCCTTCATGATCAGGTGGGCAATGTAGAAGGTCTTCCTAACAACTTTGGCAACGTGGGTGTCAAATGAGAGGTTGCTATCAACCTGGGTTCCCAGATCCCTGATAACCTCTTCTGTGCTTAGTGGATTGCCACCTATATGGTAGCTAGGGCTAACCTTGTTTTTCCCAAAGGGTATGACTATGCATTTTTTAGCGTTTAACTTTAGGCCATGGCTTTGGCACCAGTTATCTGTTTCTATGAGACCCTTCTGAAGGATATCTGTGTCTGATGTGTTTTCAACTATGGCCCAGTTTGCAGTCATCTGCAAACTTTGTCAGCCATAATCCTCCTGTGCTTGCCTGTACTTCCGAAAAGTAGATGCCGAACAAGAGTGGACCCAGGACCGAGCCCTGTGGGACACCGCTTGTGACAGGCTTGGAATCTGACATGGCGCCAGCAACTCTAACCCTGTGGGTTCTATCACTTAGCCAGTTTGCAACCCATCTTGTGACGTATGGGTTTACATTTAAACTGGTGAGTTTTTCTATGATGCCTGAGTGGGGTATCATGTTGAAGGCCTTTGCCAGGTCAAGGTAGGCTGTGTGGACTGCCTTGCCCTCATCAATGGCCTTGGTGACTGTTTCAAAAGTCAACCAAGTTTAAAAGGCACGATCTGCCCTTGACAAAGCCAAATTGGGTTTGATCCAATGTCTGCAGGTCCCCTATGTCTTTATTTATGAGTTCCATAATGATCCTCTCCATAGCTTTGCAGACCAGGCTTGTCAAGCTGATGGGACGGTAGTTTCCAGGGTCGGTGGAGGCACCGCCTTTGTGTAATGGGACCACAGTAGCCGTATGCCATTCCTTGGGTACATATCCTGAGGTGAGGCTAAGATTAAACAGCTGCCCTAACTGCGGGTTTAATTCCTCAATGAGCTCGTGGAGCACACAACCGGGGACACCATCTGGTCCCATGGATGCTGTGTATTTTACCTTGGAGAGAGCTGTTCTTACTTGAGCATTTGAGATGTTTGGGAGGATACAATCCTCTGGTATAGATATTTCTCCTTTTGGGGGGGGGGGAGAAATTTGCACTGAACCTGTCAGCCAGTATGTTGGCAATGTCTGTAGGTTCAGTGATCTTTACATCATTTTGAACCAGTTCTGAACATATCTGGGAGTTTCCTCCCAGGTTTCTAACATAGCTAAAAAAGGCCTTGTGGTTGCCTTTTGAGTCCGTGGCAATTTTTCTTTCAAAATTTGCTTTGGAGGATTTTATGAGAGATCTTAGTTTTTTACTTACGATGATCAAGGATCAAGCACTATCGACACAGGGTGCTGAAAAGGGATCTACTTGCTTTTCTTTCAGCTAACAGGTAAATCTTTTCCACTAGCTTAGATAAGTAATTCTAGTGGAAGACTTATGAGATGCAATAAGAATGTCCCGTACTGGTAAAGAAAGATCATTCTGCCTGGCAATCAAGGGAATTGAAAGAGCCAAGCTGTGAGCTTCAGGCTGTCCAAGTTAGGATGAATCAGATTCTGCAGATGGGAGATCAACCTCGGGGTTGGATGGAGGATCCATGGTTGATCTAGCAGGTGAGGCCAAAGGAAGGGGAACCAAATCTGACGAGGCCAATGTGGTGCTATGAGGATCACCTTGCTCTTCAACCGATGGGCTTTCTTCAGAAAGTGGGGAACGAGGGGAAGAGGTGGAAAAGCATAAAGAAGACCCGAGGGCCAATCGTGGACTAGAGTGTCCCTGGGTGACTGTCCCAGAGGGGGAATCATGGCGAAGTAGTTGCTGCATTTGTAGTTAGTCGGGGATGCAAAGAGGTCACAGCAAGGATGGCCCCAGCAGTGGAAGATCTCTGCTGCTATCAAGGGATTCAGGGACCACTCGTGAGGTTGTAGAATGCACCTGCTGAGTCTGTCTGTCTTATCACGATGGAATTCCTGGGAATGTGCGTTGCTAGAAGAAAACAGTTGGTAGCCATCACTCATTGCCATATCCTCATGGCCTCTCGACAAAGGGGGTAAGATTTGGTTCTGCCCTGTTTGGTGATGTACCAGACCACTGCCATGTTGTCCGATTGTATCGCAATAGTCCCAGATGGCAAGAAGGGATGGAATGCTTGCAACGCCAGAAGCACCGCCCTCAGCTCCAGAACATTTATGTGCAGTTGGGCCTCCAATTTGGACCAAGTGCCTTGGACTGTCTGACCCTGACATAGCCCTCCCCACCCCCCATCCCATCAGGGAGGTGTTCATGGTCACTGCAGCCTTGGGCTACTGGGGGGAGAAGGGGCGAGACCATTGTGATGGGTTGTGGGTCATCCACCAATTTAAATCATGTTTGTACCTGTGAGTTACTCGAATCTTGGCTGAAAGAGGATGATGAAAAGGATACCATTGGGTGAACAGTAGCCATTGTTGAAGCCTCATGTGAAACCTGGCCAGGGGGACAATGGTGATAGAGGCTGCCATGGAACCCAACAGCTGTAGGACAGAGTGAGCTGTGGATTTCTCCCTTGAAAGGATTGGGATCAGTTGTTGTTTTATCCTTAGAATTCTGTGCTCTGGAATGGATGCTTTGCAATTCTTTGTATCCAATATGACCCTATGAATTCTGTGGACTGAGATGGGGTGAGATTGGATTTTTGCCAGTTTATGGTTATGCCTAGCCTTTTTGAAACCAGGAGAGAGTATGCCAGGGCTTCTTCCAATAGATGTCTGGTGCGGGTGGAGATGAGCCAGTCGTCTAGGTATGGAAACACCTGGAATCCTTGTAGTCACAAGTGAGCTGTGATGACTGCCATGCACTTTGTGAACACTCTGGGGGCTGCAGAGAGTCTGAAGGGCAGTACTCTGAACTGGTAGTGACTGGCTCCCGCATGGAAGTGCAGAAATCTTCTTGATGGCCTGTCCACTTATATGTGGTAGTACGCATCTTGAAAATCTATGGAGCACATCCAATCATCTTTTTCCAAAAGCGGGAGGATAGACTGTATTGTGACCATCTGGAATTTTTGTACTCTTACAAACTTTTTCATACACTGAGATCCAAAATTGGTCTCCAGTCCCCGGTTTTCTTTTTCACCAAAAATAGTCTTGAGTAGAATCCGGATCCTATCTGCTCTGGAGGGACTATTTGGATGACTCTTTTTCTTAGCAGCTTTGCTATCTCTAGTGCTGCTTCTTCCCTTTGACTGGGTAGAACATTGGGTAAGTTTGTTGGGGGGGGGGCAGGACAAAGATCGAAGAGGATATGGTAACCTCTGGTTATTATCCTTTGTACCCAAGAGTCGGTGGTGATGGTTAGCCAGGCAGAAGGGTACAAGGAGAAACGACCCCAACCACCTCCAGAAGAAAGGAGTTGGGCCGTTCTTCAGGAGCGCTGATAGGATTCACCAGGAAAAGAGTCCCTGGAACGCTAGTTACGTGGACCCCCTCTGCACCGAAAAGGGCGTCTTCCCTGTGAGTTTCCCCCTCTGCCTCTAGAGGAGAACTCGGCCTGTGTGTCACGGAAAGGACCCTGAGACTTTTTGTACCATATCTTCCCACTCTTCTGGTTTCTGGAGAAAGCACGTTGAGGGGAAGAATAACGGACACCTATGGCAGAAAGGGTCTTACTGTCCTGTTCACATCTGGCCAGTGTGCTTTTAACTTTGGGTCCAAACAATGAAGAGGCTTCGATGGGAGCATTGAGAAAGGAAGCCTTGAAGGGTTCCGCGAAATTACATAAGCGCATCCAGGCATGCCGTCTCAAAACAACACCTGAACTCGCTGCTCTAGCTGCTCCTTCTGATACATGAGATATCAGGCACAAGGAGGAGTTTGATATCGATTCAATGGTAGCCAGCTGAAAGGCCACTTTGTCACAGACCTCATCAGTGACGGCACCAGCCAAAGTTTCAGAGAGCTCAGATACTAAATCCCTTTGAAGCCTGGTGTAGTATGCCATATAATTCAGGGACCTGATTGCAAAGGTCGCTGATGCAAAAGTACGCTTCCCTATTCTGTCCAGAGCCCGTGACTCTTTGTTGGGTGGATGGACAGTCTGGCTTTCTTCTTCTGCCAGGTCCTTCTTGGTTGCGGCCCCCACCACCACAGCATCTACAGGAAGACCTTTGGACCAATGGAGGTCAGTAGCAGGAGGGGACAAAATTTTATCTGGCCTCCGGGGAATGGCCACAATGGTGTCAGAAGCCTTCCATGCATGCTGCACGATGAGCCGGACTAGTTCGTCAGCAGGTGGAGTAACCCAGGAGGTAGGGGGCCGGGCATGAAAGGCCTGCAGGAACACAGACTCTTCAGAGGTTGGGTTAGAGGGCTGCCAGTCACCTTTCTGTTTAAGGATTTCGAGGATATCACCAAAGGATACCTCAGAGGGTGAGCGAGGGGATCCTTCCCCATCATCAAAGTCTGTGTCTTCAGTAAGGGACTCCTCTGTGGAGTCCATGTGCTTCCTCTTGCATGAGCCTTTGCGATGAACTTCCTCAGCGGGAGAAGCTGGAGAATACAACAAAAAAGGGGTTTCCTGTGGGAGTACATCCTGAGGCCTTTGCGCCCGGTGTCCACTAGGAGCGACTTATGTACACAGCGGACCAGAGGAAGGCGGGGAGATTGACAGCACAATATCACCAGAAGATGCCAAAGCCTTCTCCATTAGTTTGAAGGCCAGTCCACCTGAAGAGGGGTGAGTGTCCTGGACAGGGGTCACCCCTCCCCTAGGTGGCTCAGCCTGCCGACTCGGAGTCCCTGGATGGCTGTGAAATACCAAATTACGTATGCCACAGCTGACATCCTGGGTCATAGAAAAACTCTCCTGCCACGAAGGCAACTGTGGTTCCTTAGTGAGATCCATAAAGGGAACCGTAGAGGGGGAAGACTGCTATATCAAGGGGCTTCAAAGGCAATGAAGGAGGAGAATAAGTAGGGGTCATTGGCAAAGGGTGATCACCTCCCAAGGAAGGATAGGTCTTGCGGGGCAGGATACCTCTGGCCAAAAGCACTTGATCCACAAGATGCAACACGTCATGTTCAGAGAGGCTTCTAGTGGATTTCATGGACACGGGTGAGGGGGAGTCAAGTCTATCCACAGATGGGACAAGCTCAGTGCCCACATCACCAGTCTGCACTGAAAACAACAGTGCTGTAAGAGACTGTACTACAGGTGTCTGTACCGAGAAAAATCATCGGTGCTGAAGTCATGTCTGCACCAACAGTAAGGTCGGTGCCAAAGTGGTTGTCAGTGCCGAGGCTGGGACCAAATAAAATCGGTGTCAGTAACTGAGTTGTCGATTCCGGGTAAGGTATCAGAACCGATGTGGTTATAGTCTGTGCCAACAGGATAGTCGGTGTCATTAGAGAGGTCTGAACCGAGGTGCCCTTCGGTACCGGTACGGTAAAGGGTACGCTAGTCGGTGCCAAAGTCACAGATGGAGCCGATGGCCTCGGTGCCGAGGGTCTAGGCACCAAAAGCATTGGAGCCGAAAGAGTCAGATCCGAAGTAGAAAGCTTAGCCTTTATGGGTCTCGGTTGATGGGAGTCCCCAGCCGGGCACAAAGGAAGAGATTTGGCTTTTGAAAGATCATCAGTCTTTTTCTTATGGGATCTTAATTGGTTGAAGCCTCTGACCCAGAAATAGCCTCTGAAAAAGGAGCTTTGAGTAGCCCCTTCAGTAACAAATTATTTTTCCTTTCAATCAACGTGCTGTTAGAGAAGTTCTTACAAATTTCACAGCGCGGATCAACTGATAAATGAGGCACACCCAAACAATAGACACACAGAGAATGTGCATCTGAAGTAGGTAATTTATGTCCACAATCTGAACATCTCTTAAATCCTGGACTACCATTTTTATTCATGATAGAAAAGAATGAAATCAGAAAGAATACCAGCAATGGTACAGAAGTACCCGAAGGTAATGAAGAAAAGGGGTCTACCAACGATGGTATAGAAGAAAATAACGATGGTATAGAAGAAAATACCTTGCGGTAAAAAGATTGAAAAATTTTAAGAAGAGATAGTTGCTAAATGCAATAAGGTAAGAGAAAACAATTTAGAAACTTTTCTGAGACTAGAATGACAACAAATATTGTACTTAGCTCAAGAGAAGTAGCTTGACACAATCGAATGGCAATGTGGCAAACGAAATCTGAGGTAACAGGGAGAGGGGAATTCTGGGTAAGAGTTTTAGCTCAAGAGTTTGTAGCTGGCGCAAGCTTGGAAGATGGCCGCCTCGGTTCCGAGGTCGGAACTGATACCCAGAGGATTAACTATATCAGATCATGTGTTATTCACCCATTCTTTGTGTTACAAGTTGTCTTTCTCTACTATCATCTGCTGTCTTTGCAGCAAGGCTCCCCTCCATACCAATGGACATCATGCAAAAAAAGAGACAGAAACAGTCTAATATCAATCCAATTAATTATGAACTACAACATGATTCACAACCTGTAACATCATTAACACTAACTTTCAACCACTAGAATGTCACCCCTTCCAGAATGTGGGCCACTGCAGCTCCTTCCACACCCATTTTTTATTAAGTCAATTTCCTTCACAGCCTGATCTTCATGCCGTCTCCTCGCTTCACCTCCAGCATCTCTGGCTCTCCTCATAACATCTGACCTTCCGGATTCCTTGTGCAAATCATGTAAAACATCCAGGCCACACCACATCTTCCTCTGTTGCTCTGTATCCATAATAGAAGAATGATCTCTCACACCAAAGCTGGTCTGGCTACTCTCTGCCCCCTCATTTACACATTGGTCAGCAGCCACACTTGTATCCTCTCACACCTCAGTTCCACTGCCCATTAAGTGATTTCCATGCTTCCTCCTGATGAGGTAAGACTACACCCAAATCAGCAATGTTCCTCTCTTCCATCTCCAAGATTACTGTTGCTCACCTGGAATTATACTGCAGCATAGCCACAACATTGCCAATGAGTGATGCATAACTTCTCTACACAGCCCCATGCATTCTTTCAATGATTTGACATAGTACATTTGCCACTTTTACAAACATTTAAGATAGTCAGGTATATAATCTATACTGTCACTCCCTCATTTCATGTATTCTATACCACAATAGATATCTGAACTCTCTTATTTATTATTTATTTTATTTATTGCCATTTGATTACCGTGAATGCCCAATTGTGTAGGTGCCCATTTTCAGCAGAGGCCCATGGAGAAAAGCTCCTAAGTATTAAAAAAAAACTGTCAGAACTGTCGTATGAGGTAAGAGAAAAAAACAGGGTTATGGCATATTTAGACAGAGTCAGGAGACAGAAACTGATTAAAGTTAGGAAGTGAGTAAAGAAGGGGAGTAAGGAGGTAATATTGTATGAACAGGTGTGTGTTGATATTTAGGGATGTAGTTTATCTCTGGGGTTGAGCAAGGAAAGAGCCAGATTTTGGCTAGGCAGTCTTTCAGAATGGTTTAAAAAGACTGGTGGGAGATTATTGACCTGATGGATATAAGTAAAGAGTGCTATACAGGGCTGGGTTCTGAAAGGGATATTTGCTGCAAATTTAGCTACTTTGTTATAGCTTTGCTCACACTTTGCTTTTTGTGATACCTGGAGGTTAGAAAGGATGCAAGGACCATAAAGTAGTGAAGGGAGGAGGAAAGTTGGGGCAAATGTAGTTTTAGATACTTTGGTAAGAAAGATTTTGACTCTATAAAGTATCCCTTGTTTTGAGTGAATTTTTATACAATGAACATGCAAATCAAATTTAAGATTATCATCCACTATCATCTGGAATAATTTGCTCTGAGAAGTGATTTCAATGGCTGTATTATTAACGGGTCTATATTATAATCTCGAAGGTTTAAAACTTCGAATCACTAAAGATCGAACTTTAGTGATCGAAGACTTAAACCATTAAAACCAAAAAAAAAAATAAATAAATAGTGTGTAGGCAGGGGGGCAAGTCCCCCTGCACCCCCACACCCCCCTACTTATATATACCAACTCTGAGAACGCTCTACATTGAAGTAAATGTAAATCTCCCCCTGCAGAGATTTTCTGTTTAAACATTTGATGCAGTGCGCTTTCGGTATTTTCATGTCGACAATATTGTATTCAATATTGTCAGACTTCGAGATTACAATATAGACCCTTATTAACAGAGAGGATTTTATATTTTGTTACTGTCATGAGAGAAGGACTTGAGGAGGGGGAGTAGTTTGTGGGGGGGGGTTCAGCAGGATTTGTGAGCTGCAACGGCATGTGTCAGTGGCTGTTAAAGCTCCCTAATTGATTTTTTTGAGATGCACAAGGTTGTCTGATATACAGATGAGTGTGGAGTCATCTGCATATTGTATTAGGGTGACCTGTTGTGTGGATGTGTGAAGGGTGTTGGTAAGGATATTAAAGAGGAGGGGACCAAGGACAGATCCTTGTATTATATGACTGTTGGGAGGTATGGAGAGAGTGTGTAGTGTCATTTTTACTGGTGTCTATTGGTCAAGTAATGTTTGACCCATAGAAGGGTGGGTTGAGATACACCTAGTGACAACATTTGAAGTAGAAGTTTGCTGTGACAAACTGTTAATGGCTTTATTCAGGTCTAGAAATAGGAAGAAGAATAGTTTGCCATTATCTCTAGCTTTACTGACAGCATCTACAAAGGTTAGAAGTGCAGTGTTAGTACTATGGGAGGGCTGGAAGCTGTGTTGTGAGGAGATAAGAATTCTTTCTGCAGGAGATAGTTTAACAATTGTTTTGTAATACATTTTCAAGTATTTTGGAGATGGGGAATAAGAGTGCTATAGGTCTAAAGTTAGTGACGTCTGTTTAATTTCATTCTTTGTGCACAGGGATAATGGAAACATGGGATTCCTGTAGTGACCTAGTTATAAGGACTGAGATAGGACAGGCAATGCTATTGGTTGCTGTGTTAAAGTACTCTCATGGAATGTCATCAGCCGAAGTAGAGCATGGTGTGAGTTTGTTTAAGAGTAGTGTTATATAGGATGTGAGCACATCAGCTGAAGTAGAGCATGGTGTGAGTTTGTTTAAGAGTAGTGTTATATAGGATGTGAGCA
Source organism: Protopterus annectens (assembly GCF_019279795.1). Taxonomy (NCBI): domain Eukaryota; kingdom Metazoa; phylum Chordata; order Ceratodontiformes; family Protopteridae; genus Protopterus; species Protopterus annectens. The sequence goes on from NC_056743.1 coordinate 1,812,937,493, forward strand.
CATCAGCTGAAGTAGAGCATGGTGTGAGTTTGTTTAAGAGTAGTGTTATATAGGATGTGAGCACATCAGCTGAAGTAGAGTATGGTGTGAGTTTGTTTAAGAGTAGTGTTATATAGGATGTGAGCACATCAGCTGAAGTAGAGCATGGTGTGAGTTTGTTTAAGAGTAGTGTTATACAGGATGTGAGCACATCAGCTGAAGTAGAGCATGGTGTGAGTTTGTTTAAGAGTAGTGTTATATAGGATGTCAGCACATCAGCTGAAGTAGAGCATGGTGTGAGTTTGTTTAAGAGTAGTGTTATATAGGATGTGAGCACATCAGCTGAAGTAGAGCATGGTGTGAGTTTGTTTAAGAGTAGTGTTATATAGGATGTGAGCACATCAGCTGAAGTAGAGTATGGTGTGAGTTTGTTTAAGAGTAGTGTTATACAGGATGTGAGCACATCAGCTGAAGTAGAGCATGGTGTGAGTTTGTTTAAGAGTAGTGTTATATAGGATGTGAGCACATCAGCTGAAGTAGAGCATGGTGTGAGTTTGTTTAAGAGTAGTGTTATATAGGATGTGAGCACATCAGCTGAAGTAGAGCATGGTGTGAGTTTGTTTAACAGTAGTGTTATATAGGATGTCAGCACATCAGCTGAAGTAGAGCATGGTGTGAGTTTGTTTAAGAGTAGTGTTATATAGGATGTGAGCACATCAGCTGAAGTAGAGCATGGCGTGAGTTTGTTTAAGAGTAGTGTTATATAGGATGTCAGCACATCAGCTGAAGTAGAGCATGGTGTGAGTTTGTTTAAGAGTAGTGTTGTATAGGATGTGAGCACATCAGCTGAAGTAGAGCATGGCGTGAGTTTGTTTAAGAGTAGTGTTATATAGGATGTGAGCACATCAGCTGAAGTAGAGCATGGTGTGAGTTTGTTTAAGAGTAGTGTTATATAGGATGTGAGCACATCAGCTGAAGTAGAGCATGGTGTGAGTTTGTTTAAGAGTAGGGTTATATAGGATGTGAGCACATCAGCTTAAGTAGAGCATGGTGTGAGTTTGTTTAAGAGTAGTGTTATATAGGATGTGAGCACAGGTTTGAGGGAGAAAGTAGAAGTGGTAATATGTGGCTGTTGGGCAGGGTTAGGATTAAAAGCTGGGAAATCCTTGGTATGTTCATTATACTATCTATGAAATAAGAGTTGAAATCTATTGAAGTTTTGAGAGGTGAGTTACCGGGAGAGGGGATAGGTTGAATTTTTGGGGTATAAGACTTCCTTAATGGCTATTCAAATTTTTTACAGTTGTGTTTACGCTTGTTCTAAATGTTGTTAAAGTGTAGTTTTTTGTCTTATTTGATTTTTAGTATGGTTAGGAGCAGTCTGAAGTTTTCAAGATATTGTGGTGTTTTATATGTTTACCATCCTTTCCACACTTTTTCTCCATCCTGCATTAGCATTCTACTGTTTTTGGATAGCCAAATTACCTAATTTATTTTCAGTTTCTTCTTTCAAGGAGATGCAAGGATATTTGAGCTACTCAGAAAAGTTCTACAGAATTCCTTTACAGCATCATCCAAGAACACAAGATTTATGATGTTCCAGTTAATAGAGGATAGAATAATAATGAATATTTCCAAATTAAACTTTGGATAGGTTGTCTGTTGTTTTATAAACATGTTGTTTAAGTGGATGTGTGAGATGTCTGGTTGCATCGACTGGGAGATGGTCACTGAGAGAGTCTGACATTTTACTGTGCTTCTGTTGGGAGAAGTCCTCATTTAAACATACATGTTGTCATACTAACAGGTTTTTCTTCTCTTGTCTCCATTAATTTCATTCATAAACTCTACTCTTCTCCAAATCATTAATTACTACCTAAGAAGTGATAAAGCAAAGGTTTTAGCGTACAGTTATGAAGCCAACAGCTGTAGCACTGATAAGGTAGGTTATGCTACAAGCAGTGCAATCTTTACATCTTCTTGAGATTAGAGAACTAGAGTCATCACATCACTGCTTGTGGAGTTATGGCTTTTATTTATATTCTGGTACAGTGAGTAAATGTTTAGAAAGAGAGAATGAAGTCATAAAGGCATGGAGAGAGGTCAGAAAGGCAGTGGTAAATCTCAGTAATAACAGTGATAACTTTCAGTAAAGCATATAGCAGTGACAGCAAGTTTTAAATAAATGTTTTGGTTTTGAAGACATAAAGGTGCAGAAAGTATGAAGAAGCAGGATGGTTCTGTTCTACCTTTAGACAGCTCTGGAAACATTGTGAGACGGTAGCATAGTAAGTCATGGAAAATTTGCTTACCTGATTACAGGAGTAAGTCCTGCAGAAGTTTGTTAATATTAATTACGAATTGACTCACATTTTATGTTTGGCACCTCCTTTCTATCACTAAAGGCTTTGATATGCACTAACGGTTTCATTTACTCTGCACACATCCAAAGTTTTTAATAAAATTAGGTCTATTTAACTTAATAGCTTAATCCTGATTTCATTTCTTATATTACAAATTGTTCTGTTTTTTATTATAGAAACATGCAGCTCACCAAATTTATACTCTTTGGTTCTGTTTTTCAGCTCAGTAACATATGAATTTAATTTCTGCAGTACCATGTGTTATTTGTAAAAAAAATATATACATATATGCTCATCTGTCCTCTTATTTGTTCACAAAACCGGTGGCTGTACAAATACCTAGATTAGACACCTAAATCTACACCAGAAAATAAACAAAACTCACTGGATGAATAGGTTCATAACTCAATATATTCCTTGTTTGTGAAAAGAGTTACTGGTCAAAAACATACTACTTTGATTACTTTTAAAGCTAGCATTCATGATTAATTGGGTTGACACAAATTTATACCAATGTTATAATGTAAATCCCTGCTCAATTTGGGAGGTAAACATTAGGTGCTTGAAAAAGGGTGGCATGAACACTTTTGCAGTGTTATCAGTTTAAATGTGTACATAGTTAAGCATATTATGGTTCTTATGATTACTTTCCTAACATTGTTTCTGTGTTCTAATAAGTGACATGTTCTTTGAGGATTGCCATATCTCTGCTAAATGACAAGTTTTTCTGGGACACACAGCAATTACTGACCTTATCTAAGTACTGTGACTGTAGAGCACTTTAGCTCAGAGAGTTAAGGTTATCAGTTAAAAATTAGCTTCATCCTATAGTCTTGGATTCAATTCTATCAAGTTTCATTTAAAACTATCTGACTCTGGGCAAAGTACTTAATCATACAGTGCCCCAATCTGCCCCTGAAGATGACATTTTGTGTTTACAGGACCTACCCAGTTAACAAATCTTCTATTCAAGTGAAGTAAAATAGATAAACATCTCTTTTCCTTTTTCCTCAGTAACATTTCACAATGTAACACAAATGATCCTCTTCAGAATTTTTGGCTTATTTCAACTGAAGTGCAAATTAATCAAATTTCTTTCTTTTTTAGTGAATAAAATTTCTTTTAAACACCATTATTAAGTTAAAAACAGCAAACTGCTAGCATATACACACTAAAACGTCTCTAAAAAATAAAGTCCATATAGTAAAAAAGAAGACGCTGATGGCTGTATTCTCCAAAAAGGCCTTTACTAGTGCAAAACACAAGCGCTTTCACAAACGAGCTTCTTCAGGTGTACATCAAGCACTACAAAAACACACCCTTTATACTAACACACATAATCACCTGATCAAAGTTCATAATTATAAAAACTATAAAACCAAAAAAATATATATAATAATGACTTCTCAAATACATACATAAAATACATTCATACTAACAAGTATGTAAACTCATTTAATACATATAAAAATATATATAAAAAGCATTATGCTGATATTCAAAAAATTTTATCTTTTCAACGGCCTCCTTTTCAATCTAGGTCTTAAAGGGATACATTCATTAAGTCCGTGCCCCTCAGTGCTCCTCAATTTTATAATCCATGTAGCTTCCAAATTCTCAGTCCTATTGCAGACATGACCTTGTCTAAGACTCTCATGAAGTAAACCAATGACTCTAAAACTAAAAACATGAGATGTATCTGTACCAGCTACGTGCTTGGCAAGTGCATTCGTGTTACTACCTTTCCTGATGTTATAGACATGTTCTCTAATGCGTTCTCTAAGGTGTCTATCTGTCTTGCCAATATAAAACTTTGCACAGACCCTGCAGCTAGCTAGATAAACAACATGCCTGCTGTCACATGATGCTGAGACCCGAAAAGTATAGTCCTTACCCTGGTCTGGATGATGGAATGACAGACCACTATCTATATAACTACACCAACTGCATGATCTGCATTGAATAGTACCAGTGTATTCTCCATCCAACCTAACATCCTTAGGATAACACAATCTCCTCTTAATAGATTTTTCATTCCTATAACTGATTCTCGGTACAGTATCAACTATACCAGCTATGGTGCTATCTGTCAATAGAACCTGCCAGTGTTTCCTGATGATATCAATATATCTATTCACATCAGCTGTGTACTTCAAGGACACTCTCAGCCTGGTACATACAGACTTGCTATCCGGACATTGTGATAGCTGTCTTTTCTTAGAAAAATATGGTTTAGCCTCTACACCCCGCTTACTGGCAGCTATTGGTATATTCCTAGCTAAAGTCTTATCATCATAACCTCGCTGACTTAAAATTCCAGTCACTCTATCCAGCTCATTCTTGAAATCTACCTCTCTCACACTAAGTCTAGAGGCCCTCATAACTTGATTGGTAACAATATTCTTAAAAATATGTGGTGGATGTGCACTACTCCGGTGAAGAACGTGATTGACATGACAGTCCTTCCTATGTTGCTTAGTATACACTGACCCTGTTTCATCTCTCACTACTACCACATCTAAAAAGTCTAATTCATTATACGACATCCTGTGTGTGAAACGTAAAAATTCTGTAGACTCATTAATATAGCATAAAAATCCACATAGACTGTCTTCATCACCCTCCCACAGGATAAAAGCGTCATCCACAAATCTCCGATAAAACCGAATACGTTCCTTGAAGGGACCTTTAAGAACATGATCTTCTTCCCAAACAGCCATAACTGCATTGGCGTAGTTAGTGGCACAAGATGTGTCCATAGCCACGCCATTGCATTGTCTGAACATCTGATTTCCAAATAAAAAAACATTATGTTCTAATACTAACTTCAAAAGATCTGTCAGTAAACATACTAATTCTTGACTATATAATGCATAATTATTCAAAAAATGCCTAACTGATCTAACCCCTGCCTCATTGGGTATCACCGTAAAAAGTGAGACTACATCAAGAGTAACAAACATAACTCGACAATCATCATATGTAGATAGAAAATCATAGAGGTCACTGAGAAAATGTTCCGTGTCCTTAAGTACATGCTGTATATCATTCAAAATCGGTCTAAGATGTTTCTCTATAAATATAGAGATAGATTCGGTGCACCAACCTCGCCCTGAGACAATAGGTCTCATTGGCGGATTCAAAATAGATTTGTGCACTTTAGGTAAACCCTGCAGAATGGGTATAAGAGGTTTAATGGTTAAGAAATAGTCAAACAACTTCTTGTCAATTAACTGTTGCTCAAAAAAAGACCTAACACTGTCAGCAACTATATCTATGTGTCCATTGACCTGAGTAATACTCAATTCCTCATCCCTTATCGAGGACTACAATAAGACCTCCTTTATCGGCTGGTCTAAATACAAGGCGCTCATCATTCTCCAATTCCTGCAGAGCTATGGCTGATACTGTTGAAACTGAGCCATGCAATTTTTTACAGAGATACAACATAGAGTTCCCTTTACCCATGAGAGAGAACTCTACTGCTTCGAGAAGAGATCTATCGAGAGGCAGGAGCCTAACACGGGGAAAACGGAAATGGGACAATGCACCTACGAATCAGTTGAGTATCAAGAAGGCATTTCTGAATGCAAAAAGGGATTGATTTTAAATTTATCTAGTGTTTTGTTGAATATGTATCAGGTGGCAGTCCTTGAAAAAGGACTGTCTTTTATACCTACTAGTCGTTCGTGTTTTGCAGATGTAATTTTGGACATTAAGACTTTCACTAGAAATTTAACTTTGAAATTGTTGTATTCAGGAAATGAGTCTGTTGAAAATCATAATATGTTTGTTATTCCTAGTTCCTTTATTCCGAATGTGAATCCTATTATTAATGCTTTTGAGAAGTTATGTATTAGGGATATATATGATGCAAACATGAGTGCAAACACTTACTTTAACAAGACGGGTTACTCGAATTTGAATAAGCAAGAAGCCATAGCTCTGCAGGAATTGGAGAATGATGAGCGCCTTGTATTTAGACCAGCCGATAAAGGAGGTCTTATTGTAGTCCTCGATAAGGGTTGGTATGAGAGGAAAATGTTGGATAGTTTGTCAGACAATTTATTTTATGAGGAATTGAGTATTACTCAGGTCAATAGACACAAAGATATAGTTGCTGACAGTGTTAGGTCTTTTTTTGAGCAACAGTTAATTGACAAGAAGTTGTTTGACTATTTCTTAACCATTAAACCTCTTATACCCATTCTGCAGGGTTTACCTAAAGTGCACAAATCTAATTTGAATCCGCCAATGAGACCTATTGTCTCAGGGCGAGGTTGGTGCACCGAATCTATCTCTATATTTATAGAGAAACATCTTAGACCGATTTTGAATGATATACAGCATGTACTTAAGGACACGGAACATTTTCTCAGTGACCTCTATGATTTTCTATCTACATATGATGATTGTCGAGTTATGTTTGTTACTCTTGATGTAGTCTCACTTTTTACGGTGATACCCAATGAGGCAGGGAATAGATCAGTTAGGCAATTTTTGAATAATTATGCATTATATAGTCAAGAATTAGTATGTTTACTGACAGATCTTTTGAAGTTAGTATTAGAACATAATGTTTTTTTATTTGGAAATCAGATGTTCAGACAATGCAATGGCGTGGCTATGGGCACATCTTGTGCCAATAGCTACGCCAATGCAGTTATGGCTGTTTGGGAAGAAGATCATGTTCTTAAAGGTCCCTTCGAGGAACGTATTTGGTTTTATCGGAGATTTGTGGATGACGCTTTTATCCTGTGGGAGGGTGATGAAGACAGTCTATGTGGATTTTTATGATATATTAATGAGTCTACAGAATTTTTACGTTTCACACACAGGATGTCGTATAATGAATTAGACTTTTTAGATGTGGTAGTAGTGAGAGATGAAACAGGGTCAGTGTATACTAAGCAACATAGGAAGGACTGTCATGTCAATCACCTTCTTCACCGGAGTAGTGCACATCCACCACATATTTTTAAGAATATTGTTACCAATCAAGTTATGAGGGCCTCTAGACTTAGTGTGAGAGAGGTAGATTTCAAGAATGAGCTGGCTAGAGTGACTGGATTTTTAAGTCAGCGAGGTTATGATGATAAGACTTTAGCTAGGAATATACCAATAGCTGCCAGTAAGCGGGGTGTAGAGGCTAAACCATATTTTTCTAAGAAAAGACAGCTATCACAATGTCCGGATAGCAAGTCTGTATGTACCAGGCTGAGAGTGTCCTTGAAGTACTCAGCTGATGTGAATAGATATATTGATATCATCAGGAAACACTGGCAGGTTCTATTGACAGATAGCACCATAGCTGGTATAGTTGATATTGTACCGAGAATCAGTTATAGGAATGATAAATCTATTAAGAGGAGATTGTGTTATCCTAAGGATGTTAGGTTGGATGGAGAATACACTGGTAATATTCAATGCAGATCATGCAGTTGGTGTAGTTATATAAATAGTGGTCTGTCATTCCATCATCCAGACCAGGGTAAGGACTATACTTTTCAGGTCCCAGCGTCATGTGACAGCAGGCATGTTGTTTATCTAGCTAGCTGCAGGGTCTGTGCAAAGTTTTATATTGGCAAGACAGATAGACACCTTAGAGAACGCATTAGAGAACATGTCTATAACATCAGGAAAGGTAGTAACACAAATGCACTTGCCAAGCACGTAGCTGGTACAGATACATCTCATGTTTTTAGTTTTAGAGTCATTGGTTTACCTCATGAGAGTCTTAGACAAGGTCATGTCTGCAATAGGACTGAGAATTTGGAAGCTACATGGATTATAAAATTGAGGAGCACTGAGGGGCACGGACTTAATGAATGTATCCCTTTAAGACCTAGATTGAAAAGGAGGCCGTTGAAAAGATAAAATTTTTTGAATATCAGCATAATGCTTTTTATATATATTTTTATATGTATTAAATGAGTTTACATACTTGTTAGTATGAATGTATTTTATGTATGTATTTGAGAAGTCATTATTATATATATTTTTTTGGTTTTATAGTTTTTATAATTATGAACTTTGATCAGGTGATTATGTGTGTTAGTATAAAGGGTGTGTTTTTGTAGTGCTTGATGTACACCTGAAGAAGCTCGTTTGTGAAAGCGCTTGTGTTTTGCACTAGTAAAGGCCTTTTTGGAGAATACAGCCATCAGCTTCTTCTTTTTTACTATATGACCATTATTAAGTTATCACTTAACACAGAGGCAAATATATGCTTTTTAGAAATGAAAACAAACTATATTAACATTTTTCCACTTACATATACTATATCCATCCATCCATCCTCAACTCCTTTTTCCAATTTTGCATATGGGGGTCGGGGTGTCCCTTCAACAGTGACAATCATCTCTTTCTTATCATCTTATCTATCATCAGTCCAGCATTACATACATTGCTGAGTTCCTGCCTTCCCTTAAACCTCGCATCTCCCCCTCCTGAACTTTATCCTGCATGTAGTGCTCTCTCAGTTTCTATTTTTTCTTACGTAATTTGCTCCATTCCTTTTCTAAAGACCCCTTGTCCAGTTCTTTTATCTATTTTACAATATTCAGTACTTCAAATACAGTTGGTTTAGATTTTGAATTCGATTTTCTAGTAATCCTTTTGGCAGTCAACAGAATTAAATGTAATAAGGCCTTACTATGTCTAGGCAAAACAAATCCTGTGTCCCTACTCAAAAGAATCATTTCCTTGGTTAGCCATTTTTTCAGTGAATATTCATGACAGAGTACTTTGTAGAGAATTTTTAAAATCTGGCAACTCATTACTCTCCCCAAACATAAGTTCCCAGTAAATGCTTTCTTCCGCATCACACCTCCAACATTTGCTATCTATCTGATGAACAATTGCCTTGAACTCTGCGTGGGTTAAAAAATATCTTTTGAAACACTTCCAAGCAAAGATTCTAAACATTCTGGACTTTGTTGCAAACTTGGCAGCCATACATATGCCCTCCCATTGCTCCCTTGCAAATTGCTTTTCCAGTCTCTCGTCCCAATCTTTTCTAACCTCCTCTGATTGTTTCTTATAGTTATCATGCAATATTTTATATGCCCTACTAATTATCCTTTTTCTAACAGCAGCTTCTGTTCTAGATTAATCTACAAACTCTACCAGAGCAGGTCTTTTATTTAAGATTCCCCTATCCCTTTCTCTTTCTCTGTACTCTAATATCAATCCCTGGAAGGGAATGCAGTATTCAGCCAGCAGTCCAAACGTCTTCTTGGCCACATCCCATTCTAATACCTTTCACTCTCTAGGTATTTATTTCCAATACATTGGTTCCTATCAGTTTTCTCTAGTGAATTCTACCTCCTCTTGCTATTTTCTGTATCCCTACTTGCAGTCTTCTTCATTAATGGCAAAATCTCCTTTCTCCATTCTCATGTTGGCTTAGTTCATAGAATACTTTCTGATACTTTACAAATATAACATGCTTTATGGCTATTATTATTCTGTTTAAGGATCTGCAGCCAAAATAAATCCTATTCTCCCTTTATTTCTTGAACCCCACCCACTTCATCATCATCCCTTTAAATTTGAATTCTAACTTTCTGCTTGTGTTAGATAGATGAGCCTTAGCTGTCTAGCTCTAAAATATCCCTTCAAATCAAGTAATCCTAAACCACCTTGCTCTATTCGAAGAAACAAATCATCCACTTAACTATTGCCATTTTCCCCTCCCAGATGATTTACTTCAACTCTTTATTAGTTATTGCCCACAACTTCTCTGTTTGATAAAAATACACCTGACCCGTATATAAAACTCATGGGACTAAAACCATTTTCACTGCTTCTATCTTACTACTATATCCATAAACAAGACCTTCTAGTTTCTCAGTTTTTGTATTTTGTTTAGTTTCTTCCCACATATCCTTAACTGCCATAACAGATGCCTTTTTAATCCATAATCCTAAATATTTCATCTTATAATGTCCCATAAATATGGGTACTGCTGAACCAATTTGTGTGCAGGTATGTAATTTACAGCTATATCCTTTGTTTTATCTTCATTAATTTTGTATCCAGAAAAGACTTGGAACCGTCTCAAAATGTTGCACAACATTGAGATGTCCTTTTCTGGGTTTATCATGTAAAAATAATCTGCAAATAAAGCCAAATTTTCTTGATTACCATAACAATTATATACTTGCATTTCTGAGTACCTTATTTTCTTTGACAATGGCTCTAAATATAAAGTAAAGAACAAAGGGGAAAGAGGATACCCCTGCCTGATTGCATTGTTCAAGCACAACTTATGGGAGAAAAACCCTCCCACTTTATTTATAGCCTCTGATCCTTCATATAGCCACCTAATTCACCTTTTTATTGTATCAGGGAATTCAAATGCTTCCTTTGTCTGAGTCATAAAATCCCAGCTTATGCTGTTGAATGCTTTCTCTGCATCAATGCCGCCAACAACAACAGCATTTTCTTGCATTATGCTTCCCTCTTGATCATCCTTGTTCTGTTAAAATGATCAAATATTTCCTCCATAAAACCACATGAATCCATACCTATCAATTGTGGTAACACCTCTGCTATTCTTTTAGATAGTATGAACATAAACACTTCATTATTTAACATTTGTTTACTGGGAAACAATGCCAATTTTCAGCGGAGGCCCGCAGAGAAATGCTTTAGACACATGTCTTTGTACCATGGGAGGAAACCAGAGCACCCAGAGAATACCCACACGAATGCAGGGAGGACATGATGACTCTGCACAGAAGGCATCCAAGTCAAGAATTCAACTGGAGAACCTCTTGCTGTGAGGCAACAATGCTACCGCTGCACTACGTCTTCTTCTTCTTTCGGCTTTTCCCAGTTAGGGGTCGCCACAGTGGATCATCTGTCTGCTCATGACTGGCAGTGGAGTTTTACGGTGTCGGGTTGCCAGCCCGGCGCCCAACCTTCCATAGAAGGCACACACGCACACACTCACACCTAGGGCCAATTTAGAGTGTCCAATCCACCTACTGCATGTTTTTGGGATGTGGGAGAAAACTGGAGCACCCAGAGTTAACCCACGCGACCACAGGGAGGACATGCAGACTCCGCACAGAAGGCACCCCAGCCGAGAATCAAACCGGAGAACCTCTTGCTGTGAGGCGGCAATGCTAACCGCTGCACCACCGCGGCCACCCGCTACTGCTGCACTACTGCACCGTCTACAATAATCATAATCATGGTTTAAAATTAAAATGGGTCTATATAAAACTGAGTCTAATGGGTCTTTACTGCCTTTAGGTAATACAGCCACCACAACTTTCTTCAAAGATGTTGGTTGTTGCCTTCCTTTTAAAATACTGTTAAATGAATCACATTTTTGATCCAAAGCTTCCAGTTTTCACATTTCATACTAATGAAAGTATTCCTGGTGACTGCAGTGGAGAAATATTTCCACTAACAATTATATTTCTATAGTAATGTTTGAAAGCAAACATACTCTTGTTTATTTTTGTAGACAAACTTTTTAATTTCTGGCAGATATTGTACCACATTCTGACACCATGTCATGTCACTAGGATTAATAAATAACATAATGGCAGACTATCTGGTGTGTCTACATTAAGGTCTGTGTTCAGACTGAATTCCGTATCACTTCTGTGTACATATGACATGCTAATCACTGTAGCTAGCTCATTTACCTTCAAAATATAGAACCGTAATACATATGCAGTTCTTACAGCAAGAAGATCTCACTGACTGACTGATCTGCTCGTGCATGTCATGCAACTCCTCTGGCATCCCTATCATGTCCCTTTGCAGGTGATTACTTCTCATCAGGTAAGAGTTCTCCACCACAGAAGTATTGCAATGGAGCATCCCTCAGACATACATCCTTCTTATGCCCCAGGGACCGCAAGCAGGTGAAAACCTATCACTCCTCCTTCTCCCCAGCAAGTGCTTCCATTCACAGACTGCTAGTTCAGCACAGATCTTCAGTGGTGCAGGAGGATGCCATGCTGTTGTACCAGTGCTACAGCACATCAAATCAGCAGTGCCCAAGTGAGTGGAGGGCCAAAATACAGTAAAGTGACTGAGGGGCTAGTAACCTTCCCCTAGTATAAGACATACCTAGCAACAACAAAGTAGGACTATATAGGAGAGGGATGGCAGTAAATCTGATGCTACAGCATAATGCTGCAAGCAATGATTTTATAAATCTTAAGTTACACATTTTCTTTGTTCTATACTTTGATATAGTATGAAATTGCACATGGCACTTGTGGTTCTACACAACAAATGGTACAATGTGACTTTAATGAATGGCTTTTTCACACTTCGATTATAGCTAGTTCATCAAAAGTTTTATTGAGTGGAAGAAAAAACTGACATGGCATTTGATAATTTGGGGAAAAAAACACAGTATTTTCCCCTATGCTCCAGGACTTAACTATAACCAACTCTGAGATCCTGATGAAACATGACCTAAGGAGGAGATTTGAAACTGGACTATAACCCAGGTGGCTCTACACATGCGGTGTATGCTGACTGTTTTAACTGTTTGTTATAGATAGAAAGGAATCCTCTGTTACTATTATCAACAGATGGCATGGTTCCCTCTGGATTAGAATCTGCGTCAGCTAAATTGGATGGTTTCTTTTCATCATTGAAAGAACTTGAAAATGCTTTTTATAAATATAAGAGCTTACACTGGCAGATGTTACACTCTGAAGAGTGCTTACATCTTAGAATAGTTCCAAGAGGTTTTCACATATTGAGGTTGCTTACTTATAGAAATGTTTACCCTGGTTTGTTGAAACAATGGTAATCCTTCAATTTAAAACTCAGCTTCAGTCATGTTATACTGTAGATAGAGTTCTTTAAATTTAATGAATTTTCTCTGCTTACATAAATTAAAGAACTATGGAATACTTTGAATGTTCATTACTCCTCTGACTTTTGTAAACAGAAATTGGATGACCTGCAAGACTGCAGAATATTAAATGCAGGAAGTTAATATGGGATCTTTCCGATTTTCATGAAAGTCAGATTCTTTTTCTTGGCCAAGGAATAAATGACTACAACAGACTCTGTTACTGAAGAACAGGCTAATTTAAATGTGGAACTTATACACACGCACTGGTAGTTAGTTCTACAGTCACTAATACATCAGATATTACCAGAATTTGTGACGACACAGGAAAACCTGAGGAAAGGCCGCTCATTAAGTCGAGGGTGGAAAGGTCGCAAGGAGATGCAGATACCAGGACAGTTAAATTTGGATGCCACAACATGGATCTTCCCAAGGTTTAGTTTTGAACATTTCATCTGCTTCACTGACTGTTGTTCAAGTGAATGTTTTGAATAAGGGTTTATCCTTTATTCTGGTTGTTCCATCTAATTTGACTAATGTTTTAATTGACTTAAGATTGTTTGATAGCAATGTGACACTAAGTACTATGTTCCCTAATCAGTTTAATGTGATTATTTCAGAAAACCTAGATCTTTTCTTCCAGCCAATAGTTCTTTGATGATAGCTTTTCTTAGATCATATGAGAGTGATGTCTATGATGCTTTATCTCCTAAACACAAAGCAGGTTTTTCTAATTTGAGATAAATTGAACATACTGCATTGAAATAATTACGTGAATCACCTTTGTTTGAGATTTGTACAGCTGATAAAGGTGGATCCATAGTGGTGATGGATAGGAGGTTTTATTTGGATGGTATGCTTTTACTGTTGTCTGATTTAGACACCTATCATGTTTAAATAAGCATCAAGTGAACTCTTTGCTTAAAAGAGTTAAAAGTGATTTGTATGATTTTCATATGAGTGGTTTATTGTCTCATGAATACTATGAGGTCTTCTCTGTTGAACATCCTGTGACACATGTTATGTATGGGCTTTGTAAGATTCATAAAAATATTAAAGATCCTTCAATAAGACCTATTGTCTCCAGTCAAGGATGGCTCACAGAACCTCTATCCATTTATGTGGAAAAACATGTTATGCCCCCTTTGGATGAAGTTAGTATGGTTTTAAAGGATACTAAGTAGTTTGCTTTAAGTTTATATGATTGGCAGAATGGTTTTAATAATGATGATGTGTATATTATTGCAATGTTGGATGTGAGCTCTTTACTCTCAGTTATCCCTAATGGTATAGAAATAGACAATATTAGATTGTTTTTGTCACATTACACTAATTATAGTAACTGTAAAATTCATTTGATTTGTTGGCCTCTTGATCTTATTGTTGAAAATAATGCATTTATTTTTATTTACAGAAAGTAGGTGTAGCGGTGGGCACAGTGTGTGCCGACAGCTATGCAAATATGGTGCTGGTATACTGGAAATTAAATATGGTCCTGACTGGGAATGTGTTTATAGACTATATTAAATATTATGGCCATTTTGTGGATGATATTTTTCTTGTATGGACTGGATGTTTGGGGAAATTGTTTGACTTTTTTGATTATTTGCATGGGACTACTTCATTTTTTTAAACTTTAGTGCTAAACCGTCTGAGAGGTCCATTGCATTTTTGGATGTTTTTATTATTAGGGATAACAATGGGAAATTTCTACTACTTTGTAAAAGAAAGATTGTAAAAAGAATAACACTCTACATAGGACCATCATGCGCCCTCAAAATATTTATAATTATGTCCTTAAAGACCAGTTCATTAGAGTTGTGAGACTTAATAATGATGATGCAATCCTTTCTATGGTGTTTAATGCCATGTGAAAGGAATTTTTTTGGATGGAGCTTTTTGGCAGAAGTGACTGAGAATGTCATTAAGGATGTTTTGGTACATAGACATACCTTTGTGGGGCCTTATTTTCTGGAAACAGATCCAGAATTATTTTAACATATTCTAATGACATTAACTTGATGTGTAATGTTGTTAAGAAAAACTGGCCTATTTTAATGGTTGATGAAGATTTGAAGAAGAAACTTGGGGAGTGACCTAAGTTTTCTTTTAAGAATGGTTTGTCTCTTAAATGCCAGCTATGTTACAATCAAAATTCTTCTGTGCGGGTAGGCACCTTTCCTTGCAGGTTATGTTATGCCTGTAAATACATTTGATCAACATAGTTTGTTATATATCCTGATAATGGGAGGTCATATAGTTTTAGTCTTTATGCCGATTGTAATAGTACAAATTTACTGTGTTTAGCTCAATGTACTTCCTGTTCTTGTTTTTATGTTGGTAAAACCAATCGTTCTTTTAAACAACATATTTTAGAACACTTATATGATATTAAGAAAAGGAAGACATCTAATACCCTAGTTAAACATACATGTATGGTGGGTAGAGGAGATTCTTATAAGTTTTTTGTTTCACAGTTACTGAGCGTTAATTTAAGCGGGGTAATCTCTCTAATAATACAGAATGTATAGCGTTAAAATGGATTTTAGAATTATAGGCTGATAAAGGTTCTGGATTTAATGAGAATGTACCTTTAAGACCTATAAATCTCATACGGTGCATCATTAGTTAAGTACTTAGATGTGCTGGTTTATTGCTGTTTTACATGGTCTGATAAATGGCCTATTGCTCGTTAAACACTTATCATATCTCAAACTATTTTATACTTCCTTTGGTCATTTAGCTGGTCTTCTTTGTTTTTATATTTACAATTTTGTTGTGGTGTGACTGGCTTTTATTTGTTGTGGATATTATATATTTCTGCACTTACAGGAATAGCCCAGGTGAATAGAATGGCATAAAAAATTATCACAAGAGATTGACATGCAAGAATATGCTACAATATTTAGGTTACGATATACATGACCAGTTTACAGTGACAAAACATACAGTGAAAACTGATACCACAATTAACAGATCTTGGCAGTTATGCTGTAGCTATTATAAATAAGAATGCAACCAATGGTATAACAATGCAGCATATTAGACAGAGAGATACAGTTCTACTATAAGTGGTGTACAACATATATAGCTACATGAAAAGATACAAACAGGTGAAGAAAGGAAAGTCGATAAGGGAAAAATACAGAGGGTAAGAGGTAGAAAACTGAGGAAATGTGACAGATGAGAAGGGATGAAGGATATAGGCTGAAACTGGGCTTTGGTGAAGTGATCAAGAGGATGTAAAGAGATGACAAGATGATAGGAGGGATGAAACTGGGCTAACAGGCTGTGAGAGAAAAGCAGGATTTATGAAATGTGACCTATTGTGGCAGCATCTGCACTGTGCTTGTGTGAAGAGGTGTTTCTTGAGTTACTGCCTGAAGTCTGAGTACTTCTGAAGGTCTTTGAGAGTGAGAGGAAAGGAATCTAATAGTTTAGGTGACTGAATGGAGAATGCACAATCAGTTCATTGAGGTTTGTTTCTTTTGAGTTTGTAGGGTGGGTTGAGATTGTGAGAGAATCCTGAGATTATACAGGTGCATGCGTGTCTGAAAGGTTTATGTGTGATAGGGGAAGATGCCTCTGGTGAAATGCCTTTGCAAAGTAGTGAGGCTAGTAAGAGGTTGTCTCTCAGATGTATTGGTAAACATTTCGCCTTACTGAGAGGCAGTGGTGGTCTTTTGGGGGAATAATTAACAATGAATCAACAGATTTTATTGGAGATGATTTGCAATGTGGTATCATTTTTCGTTGAAGCTGCTGCTATTACATGTAGTCCATATTTGAGTTGAGATAAGAGCATTCCTTTGCTTGGTATTTTCAAGATGGCTGCGCACTGATCAACAGCTAAAGAGAAAGCACTGTCTGGGAAGAATAATGCAGCTTTTCAGCAAAAATCAGTTCAAGAGATGTTTTCAAGTAATTTACCGGAAAAAAATAAATCAAATGTGATGCTGATATGAATGCATCTTCACTAGTACAGGTCTTGGCTGCTATCTCATGGCCATATACTCTTTATGCTCTTTCAGTTAACAAATCCTGCTGTTGAAAACCAGTCAGTTGTTTCTTCTGCTTTCATAAACTGAATACAGTCTGTTCCTTTCAATTTCTGTATGCTCTGTTTTTAAGTACTATTTTTTGAAACAGCTCTTCTTGAGAAGTCTCATAATTAGCCATCCATTTCCTTTTCTTCATTTCAGGCTCTAGTTTTTGAAGTTTTATCAGTTCATCTGAATAGCTAGTTAAAACTTGTATTTTCCAGCCTTTTCTTATGTGAGTTGATGTAGTCCTTCAATGATTCATTTATTTTAATCACCTCTGAGTGGAATTGAGCAATTGTAGTAGAAGGGCAAAGTATTAAAAGCTGAAGGCAGTACAGTGTTTGTGGAAAATGATTATTCACTGTACACCAGGCAAAAGAGAAGCTAAGTTATAACAGCAATTGGGAAATGTTGAAAGGCTGGTGTGAGATTCAAGCTGCTGTCCTGCTGTCTTTAGAATATTTTTCCTGGAGGATCAAAGACATTTTTGATGCTGAAGAGACTAAGGAGGCAATAAAAAGCATCTATCTAACAAAAAGTGAGCCTGAATGCTGAAGGGGGACTCGGATTCTCATTCTTAAAGCTCATAGGAAAACTTTGCTAGTGAAACATTTCACAATGGTCCTAAGGAAAATACTTCAGAGACAAAAAAAGCACAGGAGTTCACTAGATAAACAGAAGTACCTTGGAACAAATTCTGGTGTTGGGCAATGGAGATTATCAGGAAGAACACCAGCAACACTGAAATTAGTGAATACATTTGAGAATATAAAGCATCTTTAAGTTTGTGAAATATGGTTTAGCAAGAAAATGTGACAAGAAAGATTGGACTTTTGTTGACTTTGTTAAACTTGTGGGTGGAATGTAAAACATACGCCTTGCTTTATGTCATTAATGTTTAGAAGTACACTAAAGGGAAAAAAGAAGTAACTATAAGTAAAACATGTTTGTTCTTATTAGTATTTATATAAAACATTCCATGATATAAATTGCGTGTTATATTGTAAAGTTTGCATAGTGTGCAGTAATGGATATTTTAAATGTGAGGTGCCTTTTCACTGACTGCTGCATGTGTTAAAGATATTAAAAAACAAGTACTTGTTTAGTTGTAAACCATATAGGCTTTGCAGTATAACAATAGAAGAAATATTAATATACTGCTGTGATTTCCGGCTGCTTGGGGGTGGGGTATAAACGTATACTGATTATACTGTATTCAAAATTAAGATAATAATTTTCCTTTGTTTTATAAGGGTAAATGTCTAGATTAATGCCCTTGGCTTAAGCTATAAACAAGTTTTTTTTGTAGGCATATAGACTTGAAAAATAGACAAAATCATGAAAAATGCTAAGTCTCTAGCATCTGCAAAGATATTAGCTTATTTGATTTCCATTAGCAAATGCTCTCACGGGAGACAAGAAGTCCACAGCTAAAGGCAAATGGCCAGGGCAATTCTGCACATTAGGTTCTGAGTGAAATTTACAAATAATCCTTCATGGAACTGCAAAATTATTAGTTTTTTATTGCTGACTACTTTTACATGGAGACAAGCTGTCTGCAGATGCAAGCAATTAATCTTGAGAGACCTGAGTACTGTTTGTGGAGGGAAATGCAACATTTAAATGTATAATGGCAAACAGTTTGGTGACAAATAAAGGTTGAAATTATGTGAAGTGAATATGAGATAGTAGCTTCCCCAGCAGCCTTAATACTTTAATGCATTTAATATAACAGTTCACAATTTAGTTTTGTTCAAGGCAGTCAGTGCACTTTTTCTTATGGCTAAAAGTTAATGTTTTCTGAAAGTATGTAAGTTGTTTTGTTTAGCATTTGAGAAGGGAATAGATATAAGAAAAGAGCAGACAGCAGTCAGGGTAAGTGGGAATACAAGCTGTAACATGCAGTTTAGTATAGGTAACTTTAACTTTAGATTAGGCAATGCATGTGGGTGCTGCTTTTGATATAGGGACATTTTTCCTATCTGGAGTGCTAAACTTGTTGAAAATGTATATTGTTTTGTGTTTTTATTCTAAGCTAACAGGGAATGTGTAGTGTGTACATGTATTTAGGGTTTTGTTTGGGGGTTTTCATTAATGCAAAGAGTCTTGAGAAGCATGACATAGTTTCAAACAGAAATGAGAAGAAACAGCTGTGCAAAAAAATAAGCCGTCCAAACATTAGTGTGTGCATGTAACACAAAAGTTGGAAATATTATTTACTTATTTATTTCACATTTGTTAACCGGGTTAGTCCAGCTGAGTTACAAAAAAAACATTTTCAGTGGAGACCCGAGGAGAAAAGTTCCAATAACATCTGCAGCAATAAAAAGTAAAAGAAACATTATACATAGCATAAAATAGAGTACAAACTGGAATGCCATTATACAAAATAAAGTATAGTCACATAAGAAAGTGTGAGCACTAAAATATAAACACACAAACAGTTTAGTCACAGTGCTATAAAGCTAGCGTGTTCTAATATTTATAAGAATTTGAAGTAATGCCAAGACACTTCCTAAGTAGAGGTTGTAGAATGTGAATAGACAGAGGTATATGGGAAGTTAAGTAGGGTGATTGCAGTGAAAGATCTTGGAGTTAAACAGGTGATTGTTTAGTGTCTTTTTAAAGTTGCTGGCATGAGTTATACTTCTGAAATGTAATGGGAGTTTGTTCCAGCTATGAGAGACAGAATATTTATAAAGGTTTGTGTCTATATTTTTACAGGGCATATAGGTCAGTAGTAAGAGTTGGTTGGAACTACAAAGACGATGACTGGGGGTGTAACTGGACAGATGTTTGGAAAATGATGGGCAGGAAGTGAGGTTACTGAGAAGGGAGTGAGCAGTTTGGAGTTGAGTGAGTGTAAGTTGATGTGGGAGTTCAAGACAGTGAAGTTTCTGTAGGGCCAGGCAGTGGTGGGAGGAGTAGGGATGATTTACAGCAAATCTAGCAACTTTATTGTATGTTAATTCGAGTTTGTGAATAAGGGAAGATTGTAGGCTAGTCAAGATAGGGGAGGCATAGAGTAGGGGGGTAATAAGAAAGTTTGAGCAAGGGCACTTTTCGATTCTGCACTAAGGTATTTTGTATTTCTGCAAAGTAGGCCTAATTTGTGGTGGGTTTTTTTGATGCTTTGTTGGACATGTAGATCAAATTTTAGTTGGTTGTCAATAATGGTGCAGAGGAGTTTAGTTTGTGTTTCAACTTTAATAATAGTGTTGTTGAGAGAAGAGATTGGAAAGGTAGATTTACAGTGGGAGAGGGAGTTAGGCAGAAAAAGCAGGAGCTTTGTTTTACTGGGATGGAGGAAGAGCTGATTGTCACTGAGCCACCTTTCTACAGAAGAAAAGGATTTTTGTGTAGTAGTTAACAGGTCTAACAAGTTTTCAGAGACAGATATCAATGTGGAGTCATTTGCATATTGGATGATAGAGGAGTGATCACAAGAAGTATGGAGGTTACTGGTAAAGATGTTGAATAGCAGAAGGCCAAGAATGGAGCTCTGGGGTACCCCATTTTGGATAGAGAGGAAAGTGGAACAAGAGTTAAGCCATCTAACTGATAGTTTTCTTTTAGAGAGGTAACTGGAGAACCAGATGAGGGGAGTGTGAGAGAGCTTGAGACAGGATAGTTTGGAGAGGGGTGCAGAGTGAGAAACAGTGTTGAAGGCTTTAGATAGATCAAGTAACAGGCAAGATACAAATTTGTTGTTGTTTCTGGCCATAGCAACAGTTTCAGAGAAGGAAATAAGGTTTGTGGAGGTGCTGTATTTAGGGTGAAACCCATGTTGTGTAGGAGAGAGGAGATTTTCTTGGATAAGATATGTAATTAGTTGAGAGTGGATACATTTTTCAAGAATTTAAGACAGAGGAGAGAGGATAGCAATGGGTCTGAAGGTGGTAGGTTCAGCTGAATTACCACCTTTTGTAGAGGTCTAGTGTAGAAAGATTTCCAGAGGTCAAGTACTATGGATTCTTGAATGGATCTATTAATTAAAATACAGACAGGAAAACAATTGAGTCAGTAGCTATTTTAAGGAACTGAGGAGGAAGGCTGTCAGTAGAGGGAGAGCAGGGTTTAAATTTCAGGAGTAGTTTTCTGATGTAGGAAATAGATACAGGTTTGAATAAGAAAGTGCTGACATTGGTAGTCTGAATGAGAAGGGTAGAGTGGTTTGTGTTACAGGCATCTGTAGTAGAAGAGGAGTTATTAGGAATAAGCTTGGCAATAGTCTCTCTGAAGTATTTGTTAACAAGTGCTGCAGTCTCTGTTGGGGTGTTGTTAGGGAAGGAGTTGGGGGTACTGGGGGTACCAGGATGTATAATTTTGTTAATAGTACAACAAAATCTTTTAGGATTGGTGTAGTGGTTAGTTTGAGCTTGGATGCAATAGTTTTTCTTATCATGGTGGATGTTTTTTATCGGTGAGTTTCCTAAGTTCTCTGTAATCTTGTAATTGTGAGGGTGGTTTAAATTTTAGCCAGGGTTTCCAAGCCTTAGCTCTTTTTGTCATGAGGGAGAGAGTATTTCTAGTGAGCCAGGGTGCATAGTTGACCCTGATTTTCCTTAAGGGAGCTAGGGAGTTCAGGATGTCAAGAAAGATGTGGATAAATTTAAGTACAGCTTCACTAATGGGCAGAGAGTGCAGGAAAGACCAGTTGATAGAGGAAAAACACACATAGACATAGAGAAAATATACATTCAAAACTGTCATGTATGGTAAGTGGAAAAAGTAGCTTTTTATCATAACAGCTGGTGTATCTATTTTATCTTAGTAAATGGCCTTACGAGTATATACTAAAGAAAAGAGTAATGAATTATATTAAGAAATGCTTTGTGCAAACAATAATACTACAGGAGACAGATTTGTAAAGGAATGAGTGTGTGAATTTGGCAAAGAAAGGATTTCAGGATGGATATTCAGCAGAATTTGAGGGAAAAGGAAAAGTGGCGTGATAATGTTGATAGCTAAATGGGCTCCAATAGTGATAGAATAGGGATACGGATATTATTGGTAGATTTGTAGTAATAAGGGGTTATTAGTAAAGAAAAGGATTACAATGGCATATATTTATATTTCACCCAAAACTGCTGTTATGAAACTTAAGGAAATTTGGGGAGAAATTATTAGTTTTCAGCAAATATTACTTATAGGTGGGGAGCGGAACTTGATTTGTAATACTGAGGATGTATCTGTGGAGATAGAACAGAAAATGTAACAAAAGAAGGCATATATCTGAAGAAATTTTTAAAAATATTTGGTGTGGAAGACATCAATTCATTATTAGCCACTTAGACAGAATTTACATATTATTCCCCAAGCTACAATAACTGGAGTAGACTGGATAGAAATTATATTTCACAGGAATACATTCATGTAATTGAAAGCTTTGACTCACATCCAATAACTACTTTAGATCCTGCACCAACAAAAACTAAGATGCAGGATAATGAAGAAAAAAATGAGACACTGCTGCTTTCCCACCTACCTGTGAAAAAGAGAAGAATTTAAGGCATGTGTAGTAGAAATTATTCAAGCGTTATTAGTAAAGACAGAAATTTCTTCAGAAGTAATAGCTAATCAGTGGGATAAAATGAAACTGTAGCTTGAAAATAAAGCAGAATAAAAGAAAAAGAAAGATGGTTAAGTTGATAGGAATTATTTAGAGGGGCTGACAAAAGTTAAAATATTGAAGAATAGAAGTAATCTGACCAAACAAGAAAAGGAGCAACTGTGGTGGTGCTGCGGTAGCGTTGTCGCCTCACAGTATGACGTTGTCCTGTTTGATTCTCAGCCAGAGCGTCTTCTGTGTGGAGACATGCATGAATGGACATACCTTCATTGAAGGTTATGCATCAGAGCTGGCAAATCGGCACATAAAAATCTACTGCCAATCATTAGCGAACCGGAGTTCCGCTGTGGCGACCGCTAACCGGGAAAAGCCGAAAGACACAACAACAACTGAGTGCTACAGAGAAAATATACAGTATGCATTAAAGATTTAGGTTAGGCAACTATTTTTGATAACAACTCCAGAGTATAAAAACATTTAAAACAATGACTTAGACAAAAGAATGTAGAAAGGGTTTTTGCCAACTTAGGGAGCCTATGAGAAGAAAAATAACCAAAGATCCTATAGACATATTAGAGATATTTCAAAAAAATATGATAATTTGTACCCAGCAGAGGAATGTGGAAATCAAGAAAGAGCAAAAATGAAAATACTTATGGAATGGAATATTTAATTATGCGAAAGTTAGAGGATGATGAGGCTCAGCAACCATTAGTTAATATAAGAGGAGATGAGATAAAATGGTGATGTGTAATCACTCTACAGGGAAGTCTCCAGGAACAGATGATATTCCTGTGGCAGTTTGGAAGTTAGGAGGAAGAAACAGATAAGCATCTGAAACATTATAAGTTCATAGGTGGGTACTAGGCTATCTGCCAGAAGGCATTTTGTAAGCCTAGCCAGAATGTGTTGGATTTCGCCACCCCCTTAGACTAGTTCCCTGTGCCTCTGTCCAGCAGAGCCACTGCAGTGATCCCCGAGGTAAACTTTCTGTTTCCCATCCACTCGTCAAGGTTTCTTTTAAAGAGTGTTAGCGAGGAGCTCTGCCTAATGTAGATTGGGATCTTGTTCCAAAGCATGGGAAGTCTCTGGGACAGAAATGTATCCCTCCAGCATATCCTATTTATTGTTGTGGTGAGGTTTTGATCCCTAGAGTGTGTGGCTCGAGGGGATAAGGTTTTCTTTAGGTGGAGCATGCCCATCAATTCTGGGTTGGACATGGCCTTGTATGTCAGGCAGAGATCACCTCTGAGTAGGCGGTATGCAACTGAGTACAACTGGAGTTTCTTCAGTCGAGCTGCATAGGGCATCTGTTTGAGGCCATTGATCCTCTTGGTGAGGTACTTCTGTGGTCTTTCCAGCTGTAAGGTACATCCCAAATGGGGCGTTGTACTCTAAGATGGGTCTGATGAGTGATGAGTAAAGGGGCACAATGACCTCTTTTGATATGGATGTGAACCCTTTTGTGATTAGGTGGGCCATGTAGAAGGATTTGCTAAACACTTTGGTAATGTGATTATCAAAGGTGAGATTACCATCTACTTGAGTCCCCAGATCCCTTATTACATCTTCCATATATAGGGGACTACCACGTATATGGTAGTTTGTGGGTACTTTGTTTTATCCAAAGGGGATGACTATGCACTTTTTGGCATTTAGCTTGAGGCCATGATTTTGACACCAGGTATCCATCTCAGTGAGACCCTTTTGGAGGATGTCTGTGTCAGCTGGAGAGTCAATTATAGCCCCTAGTTTGCAGTCATCTGCGAACTTGGTCAGCCATAGTCCTCCTGTGCTTGCCTGTACCTCTGAGAAGTATATGCCGAACAGGAGGGGTCCTAGGACTGAGCCCTGGGGAGTGCCACTTGTAACCGGTTTAGAGTCGGACCTAGCTCCCGCAACTCTCACCATGTGGGTTCTGTCCGTGAGCCAGTTGGCAACCCATTTTGTGAAGTAGGGGTTTATGTTCAGGCTGGTGAGCTTGTCTATAATACCAGAATAGGGAATGGTGTCAAAGGCCTTAGTGAGGTCTAGGTAGGCTGTGTGTACCACCTTTCCCCTCGTCTATAGCCTTGGTAACTGTCTCAAAGAAGTCCACCAGGTTTAGGAAGCATGATCTTCCCTTAAAGCCAAACTGGGTAGGGTCCAGTGTTTGGAGGTTTCCAATGTCTGTGTTAATGAGTTCCATGATGATGTACTCCACAGCCTTGTAGACCAAGCTAGTCAGGCTTATAGGGCGATAGTTCCCGGGGACTGTTGTGGCTCCACCTTTGTGGAGCGGAATAACTGTTGCTGTGTGCCACTCTATGGGTATGTAGCCTGTGGAGAGGCTGAGTTTGAACAGTGCGTTTAGGTGAGGGGTTAGTTCGTCTTTGAGCTCATGTAGGACGCAGCCTGGGACACTATCCGGTCCCATTGATGCTGTGTTTTTGGCTTTGGAGAGGGCTGTTTTAACCTGAGTGTCTGTGATTTCAGGGACTCTACATTCTTCTGGTATGGTTATGGGCCCTTTTGGGGGTGAGAAGGGGGTGAAGTTTGCACTGAACCTGTCTGCCAGGATGTTGGTGATATAGGTTGGTTCAGTGTATTTTGTGCCATTCTGCACTAACTCTGAGCAGATTTGAGCATTGCCACTTAGATTCTTGACATAGTTAAAGAATGTCTTGTGATTATCTTTGGAGTCCTTTGCAATTTTTCTTTCAAAGCTCAACTTGGATGATTTTATGAGGGATCGTAGTTTCTTGCTGATACTGATCAGGGATGTCTTCCCTTCTTGGGATTTTACTCTTTTCTGTACTAGTTTCCTCCTTCTATTGTATAGCTTGTTTATGGCAGAAGTCCACCAGACTGGTTTCCTTTTCTTGGAGAAGTGAGTCTTGGTTTTGCTTGGGATGGCATGATCCATGCATTCTTGTAGCTGCCCGTAGAGTGCATTAGTAAAGGATTTTGCAGCTTGGACAGTGTTATCCTTCAGCATGGGGGCTTTGAAACTATCCACCTTGGTCTTAAGTAATGTGAAGTTTGCTTTTGAAAAGTTTTTCACGGTGGCTTTCTTATCTGAGGGTGGGGGCGGAATATGGATATCCAAAGTGATTTGTTTATGGTCAGATCTAACCAGCAAGGGATTGACCTCTGGTGTGGAACACTGGTCGCCCATATTGGTGATGACCAGGTCCAATATGTTGTCACCTTTGGTGGGAGTGTTGACCAGTTGAACTAGGGCATTTGAGTTTATAAATTCTAGGAAAAGTTGGGCAAGGGAGTTAGTACTTGAGTAGTTCTCCCAGTTAATGTTTGGGTAATTGAAATCACCCAATATTAGGGTGTTTGGTAGGACCTTTATGTTTCCCAGTGTTTCCGGAAATGCTGAATTGCCCATTGTTAGTTGCACGTGGATGATCTCTGAAACATCATGCTGTGCCACTAACCTGGAGGTGTGGGTATCCTTGATGAATATGGATACGCCCCTGCCTTTTGTATTTCGGTTTGGGTTCTGTGGCTGAAATGTATGGTATGAGTTGTAGCCTGTTTGTGCTGGGGTGCTCTCTGGAGCCTTAAACCAGGTTTCTGTTACTGCACATATATCGATTTTCTCCATACTAAGGAGTGCCTCGAGTGCATGCATTTTGAGGTTTAGACTTCTGGCATTGAGTAGCATTACCCTCAGTTTTTTGTTACTTGTGCTATTTACGGCGGTGGGTTTTTCTTTTGAGCCTTGCATAAAAAACGCACTATGGGGGTGGCAAGAGCCTTGGCGAGTATTTGAAAGCTTAAGGGTGACAGGTGCAAGCTATTTCTAGCGAAGCAGCGTGGCTTGTCGAGCATGTCATCCCAGGTGGACAGACACTAGATCCCCTTTGAATGACACCAGAAACTTAGCCAATTGTTGAAATCGAGATTTTTTTCTTTATACCGTGGTATCATTCTTGGTGAGGGCAGGATGCTACTCAGGGTCAGGGTCATACTGGCCTGGGCTATGTGATCAGAGAGCTCTTCCATGTCTCTTTTCATGTAGTCCAGGGAGGTATGGCTCAGGTCATGCACACCAACATGGACAATGACAGAGTCATATTTGTACTTGTTCTAGAGTGACCTGAGTGCTTGTGTTATGTGGTGGATCCTGGTACCCGACAGGCAGCTCACAGTAACCTTCTCCTTATTCAGCCTAGTGAGTGGGAAGTCAGTGTGCCTGACTATAGAGTCCCCTATTACTAGTCTGTTGGGTATGTTATTTTGCCTTAAGGGCTGTGATTGCATGGCACACTGGTTTTGTGAATTATATGTTTCATGGTTTATGTTGAGGGGTTGGGGTTGCTTAGATGTTTGCTTTGGAGGTATCTGTTGGATTTGCAGATTTTTATTTAGAACCTCCAAGTATGTTTCCATGTATTTATGTGTGTTTTAATAATAGTGTTTGAAAATGATGGGAAGTACCAGTACATTGGAAAAAAGCTATGGTGGCTGTATTACCTAAACAGGGTAAAGACCTATCATACCCGTTTTCATACAAACCCATTTCAATATTAAGCCATGATTACGCAGTGTTTATGTCTATACTGCCTAAAAGAGTGACAAAGGTGTTGCCAAAATTGATTCATACGGATCAAAATGGTTTAGTAGAGGGCAGGCAAACTTTTGCAACATTAGTAACACAATGATGGTTAAAAGGGAAGCAGAATGAAACAATACAACTGTTATTGGTGGGTCTTGATACAGAGAAAGCATTATACAGAGTAAGATGGAGTTTTATGTATTGGACAATGGAAACGTGCATTCTAAGATACAATAATAAGGTTAATTATAAGGATATATTAAGGATTGCAGGTGAGAGTTAAAATGGGAGGGTTCCACTCCTTAAGTTATGTTTGAATGGAGGAACCAGTGAGGTGCGTCCACTTCCCCCTTTGTTATTTGCTTTATATTTGGAGCCACTGGCAAAGAAAATCAGGGACTCAGAAATTCATGGATATATTTGATATGGAAATCAAAACAGTTGGCTTTATTTGTAGATGATATTATTTTGTACTTGATAAATCCAAAAATGGATATTTCTGTGTTGTGGAACATTTTGACACAGTTTCAAGTCCTTTCAGGATTTAAAATTAATGAAGATAAAACAAAGGCTACAGCAGCAAATTATGGGTCCACACACAAATTAGTTCAGCAATACCCAATATTCAATAAAGGTGTTAAAAATTCAACCATAACAGGTATTTCACTTAGGACTCCCCTGTCTTTTTCCTTTACCTATAGTCTGATATCAATCCCTGGTAGGGGGAGACAGTCTCAAACCTGCAGTCCAAGCTTCTTCTTCTTCTTCTTGGTCTCATCCCACTCTATCTTCTCTCTAGGTATTTGCTCCCAATACCTTTGTTTCTTTACCAGTTTTCTCTGGTACATTTTAGCCCCAATTACATATTTTTGTATACCTACTTGCAGTCATCCCTACCACCAAAATCTTCTATCTCTATTCCCACATTGGCTGAGCTTTTAGAATACCTTCTGCAGCTTTATGAATATTATATTCTGCATGGTTGTTATTATTTTCTTTAGGACCTTCACTCAAAAATTCCACTCTTTCCTTACTGTATAAACTCTCCCTCCCTGCTTCATCATCATCCCTTTTCACTTTGAATTATAACCTTCTGGTTTTGTTATATATATGAGTCTTAACTTGACCAGCTCTAAGATATCCTTTCACATTAGGCTATGCTAAACCACTTTATTCTGCTTGAAGGATCACCTTATTGCACTTGACCCTTGTTCTCTTCCCCCCCCAGATAAATGCCTTCAAAGCTTTATCAATTACTTTCCATGACTTCTCATCTGGTTGATAAAAATATACCTGACTGGTATATACAACTAAAGAGACTAAAACATTTTCACTTGCTTGTAACTTGCTATCCTGATCCATAATAAGAGGTTCCAGTTTATTGTTTTTTTGTATTATCTTTTGATTAGTGTTTTCCCACGTATCCTTAGCTGCCATAAAATAATCTGTTTTAATCCAATATTCCTAAATATTTTCCCCCAAAAATATGTGTATAGCTGAACCAATTCATGTATGGATACATAGTTTACAGCTATAGCCTTTGTTCTATTTTCTTTTTCACCTAAACAAACAGCTGATGTACTGTAAACTTAATGGGAGGCTTCACAACAGGCTGAGTTGCTAAGACCTCCTTTGACTATTTGGAATATTCAAATAAGGGACTCAGCCCTAAACTCTGGGACTGGGCCACTTATTTCACTACATATTCTTTTTCCAGTACTCATCACCCTTGGACCATCCCTGTGTGGTCTCAGAACACCTTTAAATAGCATAAATATAAATGGGTATAACATCAGAGCAAGAATGTTTGTCCATCAGATCAATTACTCAGTTGAATATTTTTTTAAAAAAAGTTTAAAAAGCAGTTTCTAGGTGTCTTATTCATCCTTCTGAGGGGATTAGAAAAAATTATCTTAAATCTAAAAGCAAAGATGATATCTTCTAGGCTTAAACTTGGTACTATTTTTACAGGATGAGAAAAAGGGGTAGGAGAAAAGCGGGGTGGCTGGATTTTTAGTGGTTTGCTGTCTCCATCAGTGCAGTTCCTTTTTGACAAACCACAACATTAGAACCTAAATTCTGGATGACGAAAATGTTGGGTCCATATGTTTTTACAAACCATTGAATATTACTCATGTGCAACATGGTGATAGGAATCATGAGAAGCATAGAAGCCATGAACCCTTGGATCCTGAGACATTCTCTGGCAAAAGTCCAAGACTGAGTGGAGAAGCTCAGGAAAGTTTTCTGATAAAAAAATCCACCCTTTTTTGTGTAATAAAAGACTTTTGCAGAGACCCTGTAGATGGCATTCCAGAAAGACAATCCTACATGATGGAGTCAAGGCGAGTTCTTGTACATTCATCTGGAACCCCCAGATTGGTAAGAAGAGAAGAAACTCTACAGACTCTTGACATCCGGAAAAAGACTCTGCAAAGATAAAGAATAATATAGATAAGGAAATATTTGAATGCCATGCAGTCTGCAATTATCATTTCATAGAAACCCTGGGAGCTGTAGATAACCCAAAGGGTAATGCAGAGAACTAATCATGTGACACAGACACAGAAAATCTGACAAATTTCTTGAACCTTGACTAATGGGATGTGATGATAAGCATCTTTCAGATCTAATGATACATAAAACACAAAGAAGGGATGAGAGATAACAGACTTTGAAGGATCAGCATATTGAAATTTGGTACTTTTACAAACAGACTGAGAAAGAAAAGACCTAGACCTTGTTTCGATGGAAGCTCTTTCTTTAAAACCAGAAATATTCTGGAGTAGATGCCTTCCCCTTGATATAAACATAATGATCTTATGACTCCTATTGAGAGGAAGTGCTTAGTAACCTGAGGAAAAATCTCTGTTTGGTTTAAAGGATGGAGAGGAATTCGTTGAAAGGAGGTATCTGTATCCAGTGCAAACTGTAACACTCCTGAACCACTTTTATAAAAAGGGATATACAGAGACAGTTTCTAGAACAGATCTGTAAAGATAGGGGTAAGGTTGGGGGGGGGTCAGAATGCTGGCATGGTCATTCTGAAGCATTAGACTGTCCCTTTTTTGGAAAGGATCCATGTTTCTTATTGTCCTCCTGCAATCTCTTTATAGCTCCCTTTTTGCCAGGGGATGGCAGGGATTGCTTGTTTTCCTTCTTAAAGGGAGTAGAGGATTTGGAGATTTGTATGGGGAACTCAAAAAATTGTATACACTCCCTTTATTAATTTCCCTCTCTCATCAAATTGTTTGTGGATCTGAGTAGCAGACAGGCCAAACAAAACCTCCTTATCTAAAGTAGAGTTCAAAATTTCAGCCTTAACTTACTTTGTTTACTTCATCAACAAATTGTGGTTATGTACTCAGGCATATTTTTTCAAAACTGTGGCAGTAGTAGTAATAGTAGCCCTAGACACAGTATCTCGACAATCGTACATGTTTTACAGCATGTTTAAATAATTTGGAAAGATTATAAGTAATAGGATTCAGAAAGAAACTATCTTCTAAAAGAAGGGCAGCAGAATATTCCCTCAATCTGTCTGCACAATGCAGAATTAACATCTACATATGTGCCTGTTATTTATGAATTCCATGTGCAAAACTGGAAGAAGAAAACATTCTTTCACCAGAGCTATCCAATACTTTACCTTCTTTATCCACAGATGAAAGGTTTCTATTTACCAAATGTCTAGTGAAGCAGTCACAACAGAGCTGAGCCTGATCTATGATGAGAAAACACAAATTTGTTAGCCTGAGATACTTTATAAAGTCTATCTACCTTTTCTGGAGACTGAAGGTTGAATCAAGATTATGACAGGCAAAGTTAAATGCACCCTCAAGGATGGCAAAAATGGTGGGAAGATGTAAGGAGAAGTATATCACTTGTAAATATCAACTCATTTCAGGGGGGACATCCATTTGTTCCCATAAAAATACCTCATTCATCCAGGAAATAGACTACCGTACAGATTTTCCCAGAATGTCCAGATTTTTTACCTCATATTTATGGTCTGTTTCTCATAATATTGTGGTTTTCTGGCATATCACTGGCAAATCATTCAGGGTTAAAGTCAGAAAATAATGACAGACATTTGAGTTTCAGACTTCATACCCTTCCAAAAATTCATGCTAATGCAAAACCTGTTATTCTATCAACTTTCTAAGTTTATATGAGCAATATTTAAAAAGGGTCCCTATTTGAGGCCTCTGCCACACCATTATTGATGGCTTTGTCCAGATTTCTTGCTCTAACAGGTTGAGAGGTGTGACTGTAAAAAGGAAAATTCCTCCAAGGTGAGTGGAGAGGGCGAAATTTGCTCAGAATCAGAATTCTGAGCTTGGAAATCCATAGGAGAAGAAGTTCTGTCTCTGTTAATGTCCAAATCCTCTGACAAAGTTTCATCAAGAATTTTTTTACTGATATTACCCTCAGGTGAGGACTTCTGAGCACCAGGATTAACAGCCTGTAATAAATGTCTGGCTAAGTTAAAACAAATAAAAATATGACAAATTCCACCAGGTGAACAAAGGTTGGTAAATTCAATAAAACAAACCACGAACAAATAAATAATGTACCAACCAAACACAGATATACAAAATATATAAACGTTTATTCGGTAGGCGCTTTCCTGCTATTACAATGCAGTTCTTCAAACCAGTAATAAAAGCAACACACATCATTATATATCATAAAACCAATTAAGACAATTAAGCAAATCAGATCAATGTGGCAACTTACGAGCTTTCAATAAAGGTTTTAAAGGTATACTCCCTTTCAGGGCCAGTGCCTGAAAGGTAGTAATCCACATCATTTCAGTCACCTCAACTCTGTTAACAATATCTCTACCTCTTAGATCAAACGTAAACATTTGCAAAACTAAAAAACTAAAAGTGTGATCACCAACAGCTGCTACATGTCTATACAATGCACTGGTGATATCTTTATTCCTAATATAACTGAAAAAACGGGAAATACAGTGACAAGAGCACAGAAGTGCTGACCAAATCAATAAAACCAAAAGGTGCACTGTAGAGGTACCAAAACAGACAAACAAGAACTCAAAAGTTCACAACACTCTGCAACTTTAATGAATAAAACCAAGGAAATGTGAGAATATACTGGAACCGGACGTTCTTCATGTGCACGAAAATAGCCAGTGTTTTCTGGAGACGGAGCAAACAGAGAATTCGATGGATCTATTACCTAAAATGTGTCGTTCACCAGTTATGGATGGTTTGGAAGTGCAAAAACACAGATATGCCATGGAGGGAATGAGGCTGAAAGAGAAATGCCCTCAGACTAATAAAGGTGACTTTTGTAATATTAATTGTGGCACTGTCAGCCCAGCTATCTGGAATTTTGTACATAATCATATGTCATTTGTGAATATCAACATGATTTATATGCTTTTCTTACAAATCTAACAGAGCTACATGTTATGTGTATATTAAACTACTGGCGTAGAAGTGTGTGTTGAACAGGGTTTGTACAGTAATGAGCTCCACAGATGTGTCCACAGTGTACACTACTGGAAAAGAACAGACGTATATAAACTATATACCTGTGCAAATGTATGTTTTAATAGTAGGAGCTGGAACATACAGAGTTAACTTACAAAACTTCAAGAAAATAAGTTTAAATTAAAGTGTTTTACGATTGTGTTATCTCTCAGTTTCAATGAAGCAGACACAATGTCTAGAGCTAGATGTTTTTCTATTGTCTTGGAGAAAAGTAATTACTAGGTCTAAAATGTAAAAGTGTTTAATTGTTTTACGACTTCCAGTTCTCAGCAAACATCTGAGAGGTGTGTATTTTTAACACAGAGGTGTCAGTCTCTGTTAGCCTGGGAACTGAAGGCAGGTGACAAAAAGTGATGTCATCTAAGCTGACCCAGCAGTAATGTTTGATATTAATTTAAAAACTCTCTCAGAGTGAGACTTTGCATTTTGTATCTTGTCTTGGACCTAGAAACATCCACTCAGCACTTCTACCTGCATGTTGTCTGTAAGTAAGACTTAGGGCATAGTATTTCTCTTAGATATAGATAGGAATATAGTAAAGATTAGTTTAGATGTTTTCTGCATTTATTTGAGATTGTCCTACAATGTTGTTTTAAAATATTTCCTGTGATTTTGAACTCTGTAGTTACTGTGCTGATTGAGTATTGTCTTGTTCTTTTATTATTTATTATTAAATATATTTAAACTTATATTTCTTGCTAATATTTGTGAGACATATTTAAGCTCTTAGAGTACTTGCAGATGCATTTCGTGACACTGTACAGGCCACTCCTAAATAGCCTTGCAAGTCTTGGCCACACTTAGCATTTGGATAAAACAACATTACACAGCAGGATTGGTCACCCTTTGTAAGGGCCTTAAGTAGCTGATAAAGAGGGGTTGATGGCAGTGACAATTACTTTATAGTCTGGGCAGAAGGGGGCATAGCAAGTAAACCTATGCCAGCCTTTCCCAGATGTGTGTGTGTGTGTGTGTGTGTGTGTGTGTGTGTGTGTGTGTGTGTGTGTGTGTGTGTGTGTGTGTGTGTGTGTGTGTGCGTGTGTTTGTATATAAATCAAATCCCAAAGTGTTTGCATGTCAGCTACTTGGGCAGGGACACGAAGCACTGGTTGGACAAAGAGGATGCTGGAGGTTTTGGCTTGACCACTCAGCTGAGATCTCAACCCTATAGCTGTGCCAGTGGGGAGTCTTATTGGGGATATGGAGAGAGAGGGAGAAATCAGCCCCAGACTGATTGTGATCTTTGTGTGCTCTTAAGGGAAATTGTACTTTACTGTGTGTGTACTTTCATCCTCCCAGTGTGTACGTCCCTCACTATTGCCCCGTGGTGAGGATTGAGGCTTCTTGATTACTGGGCCAGTGCAGGGGCATCACATTAATCACAATAATGATGACTCTGTTTCTCATCCCAATAAGGGAAACACACAATACATGTACTGTTGACTTTGTCAATCATGAATAATGGTCTGCTTGGTTACAGAACAACAACAACAACTATTCCTTTAAGGACTAAAACCAAGAGATTGATGGAATTAGCACATATCATGAAAATGTTAATGTTTTGCATGACATGATGTTAAAGTACAAATCCTTGCAGGTTGATAATTGGTATTTGAGGGAATGTTTACAGACAAAAATGGTACCCAAGGTTTAAAGGGTTTACAGATACCCTAACAATGTGGTGGAGGGTACCTCTTTTCATTTGGACCTGCTAAAGATTTTTGATCAATGTGGATTTTCTATTATAAAGGCCATAATTAAAAACAATCGATGAGAAATGGAGATGATTTTTGATTAAATAGTTAAAGTAAACCACCTTATTACTACAGATGTATTACACACCATATAAGAAGAAAGGAATAAGTACTGTGATATTAAAAATAAAGTAGAAGCTAAAATTAATTATTTGATTAGAAGAAGAGGCAAGAAATTTGAAAGGGATGTGGAGGAATATAAGGAAGGCAGAAGCTACCCAAAACCTAAACATATGAATACTAGACATCAGATACAGGGAAGGGATAATAGGTATGGGGAGACCACAAGTAGACCAATAGAAGATATGGGTGATAATGATAGACTTGAACCCAAGAATGAAATTAGAACTAATTTTAGATAAGACGGTCATTTAAGACTGGATGACCCTTTAGAGTATCCCCCTTTGAAATGGTTGGCAAGAATAAAAAATGATCGACCAATTATTACCAATACAGGCACAACTAAGGGATGAATTAGATGAAAGGGATTCTAGAGGGCATCTAGATGGTAGGGGTGATGATGACTCAATAGAGTGTGAAAGGTTTGTACATTCTTACAAACACTATAAATTTTATAATTACAGCCACATTATTTTAGATAAAACTTATTTTAGTTTATTTATGAAAGGGTTAAAATATGTGCCCACTAAAAGAAGTGATATTAACAACTTAATACTGGATGTAAGATTATTTACAAGAAAAAGAATTTAGAGTGCCTATTTACCAAACAAGATACAGACTTTAATACAAATTCCCAGTTCAAAAGGAAAAGTATGTACAATCTCCCACTTCATCCCCAACTTAAGAATTTCGAGTCAACAGTGGAAAAAGAATCAAGAAAGAGTTTGGTGAACAGTACAGTCCATTTTAATTTGTCTAAAGAAGAAATTAGTTTACTTAATGATATTAAAAATAATGATAATTTAAGAGTGATGAGCCCAGACAAAGGAGGAGGGATGGTTATGATGGATAATATAATATATCATATATGGGAAAGATTATGGATATTTTGAGTGACACTGGGAAATATAGTAGGGTATCTTTAAATTAAATAAATATTGCTTACAGCAAAACTGATGCCCATTTATACAATATGTTACTCAAGGACTTAATTAATTTGGATGACTATAACTTCTTAAAATCAGATAAGCCTATGGATACCTTCACTATTTGGTATCCTGAAGGTCCACAGAAAAGTACTGGATCCTCCCATGAGATCGATAGTAGCGGCAAACGGATCCAAAACACACTCTTTACAGTATTACAGTATACATTGACAACAAATTAAAGAGGTTAGAAGTATTTGGCACTGGGTAGAAGATAATTTATAAGAACAGAATATGATTTTTGTTACTACAGACATTATGTACCTTTTCTGTAATTCCAGACGAAGTTGGTTTAAAATGGTTTGAAGAGGTGGTGGGGGACAATAGTATCTTTAACTTCAAAGAATTTAGGGTTCTTTTAGAACTTATGGAAATAGTTCTGTATAGCAATTTCATTGCATTTGAAGGTGAATATTACAGACACATTAGTGGAGTAGCTATGGCTGCGAGCTGCGTACCCAGATATGCCAATATTATTTTACAAATGTGAGAAAAGAAGTAAGTGTGGAATTCTCCTTATGTGCATTGTTGGAACCATTACAAAAGATTTTTGGATAACATCTGTATAGTTTGGACTAGTACTGAACAAAAGTTGAGAGAATTTATAAAATATAGAGGGCAAACTACAGACTTTTTAAAGTTTACATATAATTTTGAAAAATTCAAAATTAATTATTTGGACATTAATTTGCACATTGTTGGTGATGAAAAAAGGTTCAAATCTACTATATATATAAATAACTTACATTTCAACAGCGCTCAACTTTATAAACAAAAGTGTAGTACTGTTAAGGATGATTTTCTAAGTGAATGTAAAGTAATAAAAATATGTTTTTAGAAAGGAAATACCCTATTGCTTTAGTAGATGAAGTTATCAAAGAAGTTAAAAGAGATAGAATGAACAAATACTTCCCATTACTGGGGAAGAAGGGAGCAGCGCTACATTCAAAGAAAAAGAACAGTATATACAGAGGTCCAGGAGTTAATACTTGAAATCAGTCAGGGGCTTTCATTACTAGTTATAACAAAGATACCTCCAATACAACTAAGATTATATTGGGAACTTTTCAAATATTTTACTGATGTAGACAACCTATTTAAAGGTTCTATTCAATTTATTTATAAAAGAAGCATGAATATTAAGAATATTTTAGAACACAAGAATAAGAGTGGGCAAGTTACATCTACTAAGAAAAAAAGGCACATTTAAGTGCCGTAGGTGTATACAATGCACGTATGTTAGTAGCACTAGTTGTATATATATTCCTAGTAGGAATAAACTGATGCAGGTAAAATAGTATAGCAATTGTGAGAGTAAAGGCATTGTATATTTGGCTACATGGACAGCATGTAATGCCTTTTATGTGGGCAAAACTGAAAGAGCCCTGAACAGGAGACTTTATGAGTATTATTATAGTATAACAACATCAAACAATAATAATGCTTTGGTTAAACACAGCATGGTCTGTAAAGATTTCAGGTTTACTTTTTTGTGTTGGAAAGTGTCCCTTGGAATAGTAGAGGAGGGTTATGGGAAGAGAAAATTGAATATCGAGAAACTTATTGGCAAATATATTTACAAGCCAATGAGGCTCCTGGCTTGAATGATAATATCTCATAGGTTCATAGGTAGGTAATAGGCTATCGGCCCAAGGGCCTACATAAGCCTAGCCAGCAAGGTTCCATAGCTTACACCACCCAAGAAAGTTATTTTCCTGTGCCACTGTCCAGCAGAGACACAGAAGTGATCCCCGGGGTGTATTTTCTATTTCCCATCCACTCATCAAGATTTTTCTTGAAGAGTGCTAATGAAGAACTTTGCTTGATATAGATGGGTAGCTTGTTCCAGAGTATAGGAAGTCTCTGGGACAGGAATCTATCCCTCCAGCGTGTCCTGTTTATTGTGGTGACAAGGTTTAGGTCCCTAGAGCATGTAGCTCGGAGTGATTGGGATTTCTTTGGGTGTAGCATGTCCAACAGCTCTGGGTTTGACATAGCTTTATATGTTAGGCAGAGATCACCTCGGAGTAGGCGATATGTTACGGAGTAAAGCTGGAGTTTTTTGAGGTGGTCAGTATAGGGCATTTGTTTGAGGCCAGTAATCCTCTTTGTGAGGTACTTCTGTGGCCTTTCCAGCTGCTGCAGATGTCTTGTGAGGTACATTCCAAAAGGGCGTTGTACTCTATAATGGGTCTAATGAGTGACGAGTAGAGGGGAACAATGACCTCTTTTATCCTGGATGAGAACCCTTTTATGATGAGGTGTGCCACGTAGAAGGACTTCCTGACTACTGTGGTGATGTGACTATCAAAGAAGAGACTACTGTCAACCTGGGTCCCAAGGTCTTTTATCACACATTCGGTGGGAAGTAGATTCCTGCCTATGTGGTAGTTTATGGGTACAGAGTTTTTACCAAAGGGGATGACACTGCACTTTTTGGCATTGAGCTTGAGGCCATGGCTCTGACACCAGGCATCTGTCTCAGTGAGACCCTTCTGTAGGATGTCCACATCATTTGGGGACTTGACTATGGCTCCATGTTTGCAGTCATCTGCAAACTTCGTTAGCCAGAGGCCTTCTGTGTTAGCCTGTACTTCAGAGAAGTAGATACCAAACAGGAGAGGTCCCAGGACGGAACCCCGTGGTACTCCACTTGTCACTGCTTTGAGGTCAGATTTGGAGTCTGCAACTTTTACAGTATGGGTTCTGTCAGTGAGCCAGTTGGTAACCCATCTTGTGATGTAGGGATTTATACCTAGTTTAGTGAGTTTAGCTATAATTCCAGAATGGGGGATGGTGTTGAAAGCCTTGGCAAGGTCAAGATAGGCTGTGTGAACCACCTTACCCTCATCCACAGCTTTGCTGACTGCCTCAAAGAAGTCGATCAGGTTCAGGAGGCATGATCTGCCGTTCACAAACCTGAAGTGGGTGGGATCCAGAGTTTGGAGGTTACCAATGTCTTTGTTTATGAGTTCCATGATGATACGTTCCATGGCCTTGCAGACCAGGCTCGTCAGGCTAATAGGTCAATAGTTCCCAGGATCAGTGGTGGGTCCCCCTTTGTGGAGTGGGATAATTCTTGCTGTGCGCCATTCAGGGGGCACAAAGCCTGATGCGAGGCTATTATTGAACATGGTGCTTAAGTAGGGAGCCAGTTCATTCTGAAGTTTGTGTAAAACGCAGCCTGGGATGTTGTCCAGTCCCATGGATGCTGTGTTTTTGGCTTTAGAGAGTGCAGCTTTTACCTGCGTAGTTGCGATTACAGGGACTCTGCATTCTTCCTGTATAGATATGGGCCCTTTAGGGGGTGAGAGGGGGGTAAAGTTAGCACTGAACCGATCTGCCAGGATAGGATGTTGGCAATATCAGTTGGTTCTGTAATTTTCAGCAGTTGTAACTGTATTGTCCATCTGCATGGGTGTCATGAAGTTCACCACTTCTGTCTTAAGGAGCATGAAGTTGGCTTTGAAGAAATTTTTTACTGTGGTTTCCTTAATGGGAGCTGGGGACAGGATGTGGATATTAAGGGTGATAAGCTTATGGATATTAAGGGTGATAAGCTTATGGTCAGATCGGACCAACGAGGAGCTGACTTCAGGTGTGGAACACCGGTAACTCATATTGGTAATGACTAGGTCTAGGATATTGTTGCCCCTGGTGGGGGTGTGGATAAGTTGATCTATGGCATTGGAGTTTATGAATTCCAGAAAGCGTTGAGCTAAGGAGTTGGTACACGAGTAGTTTTCCCAGTTAATGGTGGGGTAGTTGAAGTCGCCCATTATTAGGGTGTTTGGTTGAACCCTAATATTTTCCAGTATATCAAGAAAAGAGGAGTGGGAATCCTGGGGCATGGTGGGGGATCTGTAGCAAGCTACAATTTGGAATGAGTTAGTTGCACTTGGATAACCTCGTATGCATTATGCTGAGCACCTTTACTAAAAATGAGAGCAGCTAGACTATAAGTTTTATTTAAAATGTTTTTATATGGTTGAAAGGATCTTTTTAAATTGTTTTTGTATAATATAAATTATACAGGTCCTAATAATATTTTGTACAGTACATTTTATGCAATGTGTTTCTTAATGAATGTGTGTTTTAAAGTTTTAGCTTATGCAATTTAGTTGCAATATCATGTTGTGGTCACCAGAGGGTAGTTTTGTCATGTAAATCCAGTGGGTGGTGATGAATTTGGTAATTTGTAATTATTTGTACACCTGCTTTTCTTAATATAACAGCAGTTTACAGCCCCCAATTATAGTTTGGGTTGAATGTCTATGAGAATGAATTGTATTTGAGGCATTATATTTATTTTTATTGATTTTACTATATTCTTTTTATACAGTGGTCTTAATTAGTACAAATTGTTTTATTATTCAATTTACTTATCTAATTCATCTTAATTGGATTAGTATTTAAGGAGGGAACTCAGAGCATTTTGGGTTATTTCTGAAGAAGTCTCAAGGGTAGGGAGATGAAAAATGATGGGATACAGTTAAGCGTTTAAAGTGTATTCTCGCTTTTTCTTGGTTTTATTCATTAAAGATTCGGACTGCTCTGGACTTTTGAGTTCTTGTTTGTCTGTTTTGGCGCCTCTATAGTGCATATTTTGGTTTTATTGATTTATTCCTAATACAGCCAATATGCTTCAAGATACACTCTTTAAAGGAGTGATTGGTCTTTCCAATATAGAAACACATACAGTCATTTCAATGAGCTTAGTAAACAAGATTACAAATGGTACAATCAGCATAAAACCTAGGTGTAAATCTATACCCATTTTTAGAATGTATAAATGCCTTTTGTTTGGATATATAGCAACATGCTGTACAGAGTCTACAATGATAAATACCTGTCTTATCTGTTAAAAAACTACCCCTCGGCTTATAACAATAGCATAACTGCCTCTCAAGAGGTTGACTATTCCTAAAACAAAAACTAGGGACTGAATCCAGTATTTCACCAATCTTGTCATCAGATAAAAGAACCGACTAATTCTTACGTATAATTCCACATATCCTACTTATATCATCCGTGTAAGTCAAAGTCAATCTACTTTTACTGTCAGTGCGATTCCTTCTGTCCTTCTCCTGATATCTAGTAGAATAGTATGGTTTAGCAATATCTCTCCGGGCTCCTTAATATCACCTATTGAAGAGGCCAATTCCTATTTAGAATAACCTTTCTCATTAAAATTGTTATACAGAGACATTCTTGATCAAACATGCTGTCATCAGTGTACAGCCTGGGCACCCTATAAGCTTTATGAACAGGCAGAATGTCTTCAGATGAACAATGTTTTTACTTTGTAGGTATCATGCTGGAAGCAGACTGACTAGGGATGGCACTTCAACCCTATCAAGAGGTCTCTTTACACAGCTACCCTTAAAAGCATCTCCCAGAGTGTCTTCCAGTCCCAAAAGAGATGTTTTTTCCAAGCCTGTATCAGACACTGAAACAGCCATGGTTGACCCTTGTCCATGGTGGCTGAAAGGACTACACCAAAGGAACTCAAAAAAGCATGTGAGTGGTCTAAGGAACAATGGTTTGCAACTACAGGTTCACTCACCAGCAGCTAAGGCTCAGTCAAGCTTATGGTGGCAGCAAGGGCTCTCTACTATGGTGGTTTGTCTTTCTAGGTACAGGGGGAAAAGAGGTAGTACAACTGTTGTAAGTATTCGTGCTGTAGTCGAGAAAGAAGCCTGATTACCCGTAAGCACTGTAGAAACAAGTCAGCTGGGAGGTAAGTTGTCAGACAAGTGTTCACAAGCAGCACACACACACTTACACTTCCCAGCACAGTCCCCTTTTCACTGTAAAAACATAAGGAAAACACAAATTCCAGTCAGAAGCTTGGCATTCTTCCTAAAAAGTGCACTGACAGACAATATATAGCAGGTAAGGCCTTTACAGATGTTTCCTGCCCTTGCTAAAAGAGCCTCTATTGAAGATCTTTTCTTGAATGTGAGTATATCATGTGCCTGTAAGTACACTTCCTGAGCATTAAACCTACACAAACATTTAAAAGCTTTCATAAATAGTACATATTTACCATAACAAATGGCTCCCAAAACAAATGAATCCCTAAGCTAAAAATAGAGGTCCCTGACAGGAAACTTCCAATATTATGAAAAAAAAGCAGGTTTCTTAAATAAAATATAAAATTATTATATATATATATATATATATATATATATATATATATATATTAATTTATAATATTGATATATAAAATACTGTTTTTAGTCAAAAAATAAAATGCAGAACAAATTTATCTGCCAAAAATATAGCTTGAAGCCGATTGCTGCTTCTGTGTGAAGCCTAAGATCTGTTTCCTCTCAAGGTGGTAAGAATGTACTGAAATCTTCTATACTCTGACTGCTGACTTCCCTCAAAAGGGCTGGCCAATCAGCAATCAGAGTGTAGGTGTGGGAGGGAACCAGATCTTGTGAAGCTGGCTGGTAGTTGTATCCCAGGCAGGATAAAGCCCATATAGCTAAAAGGCTACTGCAGCAATGAGAATGATGAACATCTACTGATACATCTGTAATTCAGATTCCTGGATTCAAGGCAGTGTATCACAGAATCTTGTTCTGTCCTTGCCAGCTACCAGAAAAAAAAGTTTGGGGAGTACCAGATCAGGTACAGAAACAAGTAAGAAACATTTTGTTCATATGGCATGCTGTCTTACATTCCACAGAAGTGAATGGGCAGCACAGCAAAGACCCCTGCACTGTTGACTGAACTATCTTCATGTTTTCTCTGCTGCTCCTCCACTGCTTCTTAGGAATGATGCTGCTTGCCTCTGCTTGAGGAGTATAACCACAAAGAGTAATCATCTGTTTCATTATGCTAGGGGCGGGTCCATATATTGTAATGCATTTTGTCTATGATTATTGCTTAGTACCAAGGGTGTAGCCAGAGTATATAATGTTGTACTCAAGTGCTCTTATTGCTGTCCCCAAACCACCTGCCCCAGAAGGAATAAAACAATTATGGACCATCTTTCACTGAGTTTACTGCCTTGCTAAAGAAGCCTCTACTGAAGATCTTTTCTTGAATGTGAGTACATCACATATGCCTGTACTTTAAGGCTGGATACATGACTGATAGCTAATGGTATGGAATATGCAGTTTGCTGTGTTTGGTTAATCCAGCAACATAATTTCAAAAGGCTAGTTTGTGTATCTGTAAAAAAAAAATCTACCATCTTTTTTAATACTAATTTTTAAGCTATGTCTTACCATATTCCTTCACTTCAAATTCCGTACTGTAAGTCCTCTGGGGAGCATTTTTGTACTTAGTGATGATTTTCCAGGTACCAAGGCTGAAGAAGAGAAAATATCTGCATTACCTTGGGAAGCCACATACTGGCAGAAACAATTTTTTCATACTTTTGCGAGCTTTGTTATGACATGCAGTCATCAAGTTAATACAACTAAGAAAAAACAGCAATGCATGAGTCTACCATGAGCTGAGGCATTTGCTAAGTAAATAGATGGCTCTAACAATTCCCTGTCACCTGTGATAACAATCCTGCCATATCTTAAATCTTTACAAGAATGGATTTGTCACCATGGTGTTATTTATTATTTTTTACATAAGGTAAGTACACCGGTACAAATAACCCTTTCATGAATAATCTGGTCCATGCAGGAATAACAAAGTGAGTGGAATATGAAGGAAAAACACAGCAGGTAATGGGGATCTGAAATGGAAATCTGATCACAAAAATGTTAAAGTTAATGATATGTGTGTTAGGGTGCATGGTTAGAAAAAAAATACAAGAACTAGAATTATTTTACTGGTAGGCAGTCTTACTGGCACAAAAGTAGCTATCTGTTTTACCAATAAACAACAAACATTTTTACAAGAAACTTCTATCCTTCAGCGTCAGTAAACCTATCCCAGAGTTATTTTTTCCTATAATATCATCCCTTCAGTACCTTTCATTTCTACTTATTTCCCTGCTAGTCAAGAAGGCCTCTTTCTTTTTCATATTCAAATCTCTTGTTATTTTACAAATAAATTTGTGGTAGCCTGCTTGTCTTAGGCTAGGCAGCACAGATTTTGTACCTTTCACTGTTGTTCACCCCCACAATTTGGCATAATGAGCATGTATTTCTGAGGTCAGTGAAGTGCTGTAAACATATAAAGTGAAATTATCTTTCCCAAAAATTTAGCTATAAGAGAAATATTTTTAAGAAAACAAGAATGAGATTAACAATCTAGAAAATACTCTCATTTTTGGCCAGTGAAAATTAAGCACAGTATCAAAGCTATAGGCAGCTGTCATTTCCCTTACTAGAATGAGCAAAGCTGACAATTGTCCTGCTGGAAGAGTGAGGAGGAGCGGTTTAAGAACTACAACTTTGGACTATTAATAAACCCTTACTCTGTCACTCCTTTTGTATTGAAGAACATGCAAATAGACCAAGAAATGCTTCTACAAGCTTAAAGTAAGCGCAGCTGTGAGAAATTCAGTTAAAAAGAAGCACTGATTTTGCTTTCACAGACCTGCATCAT
This sequence comes from Protopterus annectens, assembly GCF_019279795.1. NCBI lineage: Eukaryota > Metazoa > Chordata > Ceratodontiformes > Protopteridae > Protopterus > Protopterus annectens. The sequence continues at coordinate 1,812,981,744 of NC_056743.1, forward strand.
CACTGTAACTAAATAGAGGAAAAACAAAAGCTCATTTACAAAGGTTAGGGTATGTTATTTTATAGGAACCTAAATGCCATTCTGGCAAGAGGGCAAGGGGACAGAAAAACAAAATTATGTTGTTGTGCTAGTCTGTCTTTTTTAATATTTCCAAATGTTTTTGGTTTCTAATACAGTGACATGAATGGATGCCATTCTTACATCACAGCACAAACAAAGTTGACATTAATATTGCATCAGTCATTGATATTTGCAAGAATGGTCATCTCAGCACCCACAATGTACCCAGAAATGCCTTCTTCTGCACCTCATACTAGGATACATGCATTGGTACCATATTTAAGTACGAATGCAAATTCTTTTTCATTGGTCCATTGGTCTCACTACTGTTGGAACTATCTGAGGATGCCTCTTCTACCCAGCTCTCATTTCTACTTGCAAATTCTGGCATTTTATGACTTGTGTCTCTCAGTAGTTAAGATGCTATAATCGCTGGGTATAGCAATTTCAATAATTTAAGCAACTATTGTCTTTTTTCTTGGACTGCTACATTTAGTTTTCTTGCATCTATTTTTAGAGCTGTTGATATTGAATAATACCATGTGATATAAATTTCATCACTGGTGAGAAATTGAAAATGCTTTGTGGTTCATGTTTCCAATGCTTCTCAGCTACTTCTATATTACAATGCTTTCACAATCCCCAATGCAATAGTCTTGCCATGTTTACTGTGCCTTTCATTATACACACCACCATCCGTGAGTGTATCGCACTCGGCAATGAGATGTGCAACTGCTTCCATTTTTTCTTTACAGAACTTGCATTTTTCTGTTTCTCACTCTTTTTCTATAGAGTTTCTAATCCAACGTGTATGCAGCTCACTATTTTGCACTGCCATTATTAGCCTTTCACCTTTTGGTTTAAATTTTCCTGAACTTTTGCTGCATTCAGTCTTGGTCAACATGTGGGTGTTTTAGAAGTTCTCTATGCTTGCCACTATTTGTGAACTTCCCAAATTTCTTCTGATACTTTTCATTATATTCTTTTTTTTTTTTTTTTTTTTTTTTGGTAATTTCAGTTTCTGTCTGCTTCATGTTGTCTGATTTAATTTCCATTCCCACTCAGCTCTGAAATGCTTCTGCTAAACTAAGCAAAGATAGCATGCTAAACTTCTCCTAATGCTTTAGAACTTTCATAATGTTTGGTTCTGATGAGGTCAGCAAATAGGTAATCCTACAACTGCAGTCCCATATGTAGTCAGTTTCAGGAAGGCTCAACTCCTTCAGATTGAAGGATGTATAATCTTGGTATGCACTGCTAATTATTAAAACTAAGGGAGTTATTTTGGTAGTTTAATTCAGGTGGAATTTTTCTACCATGATTGAATGATGTAGTGTCCTTAAAGTGTTTTATCTTTAAGAAGTTTGAAAAGTAATCAACTGAATTGGTTTAGTGTCATGATGTGAAGTTTATATTGTACAACTGGTGTTGGATTCAGTGTTTCTATTTTTCTGAAGAAGTTTCAATGCTTAAAGGGAACAAAAGAGCTAAAGAGGTTGGTATTTCCACAACAGTTTCTTTCCTCTATTTGTTGCTTCCATTATGGCATTCTCCTTTTTCCCATCTTTTTCTTTAATATTCTTCATCTTTGTCCTAATACTTTGTCTGTTACTAGTTTAGCTGCATGATGATATATCACATGCATTTCTCTTAATAGTCCCAATCACTGTGTTCAACTGATTTACCAGTCTTCTAACATTTGAGTCTTATTTACTTTCTGTAATCTATTTCTTTCATCTAAATTAATGTGCCAGTCCATCTCTATTAAATCAAGCAGATCTTCCCTAAGATCATTTTCTTCTGGACTGAGAGCATCTTCCTTGCTCTCTGTCACCTGCACTTTCCCTTACTGTGCAATTCTAACTAGACATTCATGCAAATCTTCAACAGAAAATTCCAGACTCACACCCTGTGACCCATCTTTACATGCATTCTGTTCCACCTATTGCTTCTCCATCTAGGGCCTCACTGGCATATTACATTGTATTATCACTTGTGTCAGAGTTCCCCCTGTTTCCTACTCTTTCCCCTTGTTCTCTGATTCTAACTGTAAATGTCAGTCTCCTACAGAACTCTTCAGGACATTGTCCTGTGGCATATCTTCTTCAAATACATCCTGCTCCATCTGCTGTTTCTCCATCTGAGAGACTTATTGGCTCATCATGATGTGATATTCCCTGTTTTAGAGTTTCCACACTAAATCATTATTTTTGCAGATGGTATATCACTTCAGTTTCTGTTTGTCTATTTTCTACCTCACTTATCTTATTTTTACATTCCCCCTTTTGTGGTCTTATTTTTTGTATTTTGAAATTTACCAAATGTGGTAATCTTTGTCTGTGTTTCTCTTCAAATATCGTTGGAGCTGCAATCTGTATATTGATTAGTTTGGCTTTCTATAATGCAAAAATATCATACATTATCAGATCTCTTTTTCTTTCCCATGTCCATATTTCTTTTTTTCTTCAAAAACCTCTGTTTTTTGTACTTCCTCTGTCTTTTCCTTTTCCAGGTAGTCCAATGTTTCTTCATGTAGTGTTTTTCCCTGATCTGTTGCATTAAGGATTTTAAATTATTATCTGTAGCTTCTAACAGTTTTTCTTGAGCAAGTTTTTTCTTTCCTCTGCTTTCCCTCTTTTACTTGCTACATGTATATCCTGTCTGGAAATTCTGTGTTCCTTGCATAATAGCAACAATACATAATATCTTCTTCATCCTCAACAATCCATTTTATTATCTCTGTACCTCTCACTTGATCAGTCAATTTTTGTGTTCTTTGTGGACTGGATCTTCCTTCCACCATAGGGGAGCACCCTCCTTTTAAACGTGCAACCTGTAGAAATAATGTTTTGATGTTTTGAGGGTTATACTCTGCCATTTTTCTCAGTCCTGACACCAGTGAGTATACCAAGAGTGGGCATTTTTTTACTCTCGTACCTGTGCATCCACTCTTCTTTTTTAGTATTATTATTACTTTTGACCTACCTTTCTCCATGATATATAAAATTCAGTATATTTATCTATGTTGCCCTGGTGAGATTTTGTAAAAACAGGGTCCACCACTTGAAGGTTCTCACCAATACATGAGTATGAATTCAGTTTCAGCAATACTAGTCTTCTATTCTTTCAGATATTATTTCATCATTCACACTCCTGATGGTTCCTTGGTCTATAAGAAATGAAAATACAATGAGACTTCTAAGATAACTGCACAATGATCAACATATTGATTAGAGCTCTCCCAGTGTGAAAACTGAAAAATTCTGAAAAAAAAAAGCCAGTAGAATTGCTCCTTATTGAAATGTCAGCATAACTGTAAACACCAAAAAAAAAAAAAAAAAAACCACCAAAAATGCAGGTGAAAAGTGATTATCAAACATCCTCTTCTCCTTTAAGCTTTTTTTTTAATGAGGCAAGCCCTCCTGCATCCCTGCTACACACCACATATATATATATATATATATATATATATATATATATATATATATATATATATATATATATATACACACACACACACAAACTCCAAGATCATCATACCATGGTGAAAATTGATTATTCTGAGAAATGGCCATCTCAGAAGTTTTTTTGGCCATTCAGTCTCCATATTTTGGGACTTGTTCATGTTGGTACTGATGTTTCAAATGGTTATCCAGTAACAGTTATCAGTTTGGATAAAATTAATTTACTAGATAGTCATTACATTGCCTGATGCCAGCAAAGATGAAGTTTGGTGAAAGTAAAATCTACCACAAAAGAACAGAAATCTCTAGCTGGGGAGAATCTTACAACTGTTCAGCAAAAAGCAGTTCAAGTTTTATCACTGGCATAGGAGACAGCTTCCAGTAATTTAGAGGAAAAATAATTTCAATGCACTTACAGGCTTTTAAAATAAATGAGACAGTGAAGAAATACATAACATCAAATAACAAAAGAATGGAAAGTGAAGAGATACTCAGGTAAACTGATAAAACTGCAAAAATCAAAGGAACGAATAAAGAAACTATGGGAGAATATGAGGCGTTTATGAAAAAACTGATTCAGAATAGCAGAGTTAGATGGCAGAGCATATAGAGAAAACCTGGGATTTTTTGCTGTAAAAGAGAATATGGAAGGAATAGATAGCACTGTCCAAATTTGCAAATGGACTGGTGTTCCATATCAGGATTTGATAATTGAAATGAAATGCTTTGCGTATGCTCAAAGTCAGGCCATGAGAAAGTAGCTGATGCCTTTATTAGCAAAGATGCAATCATTCTAATGAAAGAGCTTCTTCTGACAAAACTGTGGCATAAGGGAAAATATTAAAACAGGTGACAGAAGAGTGTTTATGGAAAACGATTAATCACTGTAAATCAAGCAGAACAGAAGTATGTGTATCCCACTAATCAGGGAATACAGAAAGGCAGGTGTGAGGTCAATGCTGATGTATCCAACTGTTTTCAGAATATATTTCCTGAGGGATCAAAGATATTTTTGGACATAGAACAGGCTAAGGAGGAAATAAATTACTTTTGTCAACAAAGAATGAGTCATCAATCAGAAAACAAAACTTGTAGTCAGACTCTGCCAGTGAAACATACTCCATTGTTTAAAAATTATCTGAGCTGACTAGAAGCTTAGCAGAAGAATCAGGAGTACCCTGGACTTGAATCACAGAGACTGTGTTAGGACATGCAGAGGGTCGTGAAGAGAAGCAACAATGTCAAATTAGCAAATAAATGGAAGAACTGTGAAATATAAATCCACTTCAACATTGAATTAGATATCTGAAGTGTAGCTTTGTGAGAAGTGCCTAAAAAGACTTGAAGTGATGAGTGAATTGTAAAGCATAAACTCTACTTTATGCCAATAACTGTTAAAAGGACACTTAAGGGACTGAAGAAATAACTGTAAGTAGGACAATTTTTGTTCTCATTAATAGTTGTAATAAATCACAATCCAAATTGCATGGGAGGGATTGGCATAACGGTCAAGTTGTTCATCATAGACTCAGCGTGCAGGATTTGATTCTAACCTTTCAGAGAAACTAGTGAGGCTTAAAATGGCCCACAAAGGCAGTCTAGTACTTACCTACGAACCTATTTAATATTGTAAAGCAGTGTTTTGTAGTGTGCAGTTAAAGGTAATTCAAATGTGAGGTGGTGAAGTCTCATCAGTCATGTCACTGCTATATATGCTAAAGATATTTAGGTAAGAAAGTGTTACAGAAGGTTATTAAGTCTCATGTTTATTTTTCACAAAATGCATAGTTGTAGTTTCTTCACAAATGAGTCAAATAAAATGTTTCTAATATGTTTATGTCAAAAGGAAAATGTAAAATAGATACATAATTATGCAAGATACAGTTTCACATAAGTAGCAGCTTTATATTTCAAGTGTCTTGCAATTGTATTCTCTCTCTCTCTCTGTTTGAACTGACAGATGAAGGCAAAGTAAGTTCTGAAGGAGTTAAGGATGTCACGTTTAAAACTGTCAGGTATCAGTGGAAACCAGATTAATCAACAGTATGCTCTGGCCTTCTTAGGCTGAGGGATGAGTCTTTGCAACATATTTGTGAGATAGTGTGTACTGGTACCAATGTTACAAAGTTGCAGGCCAATGAATTTTAAGCACAGGTGGTCTATGTTTTAAAAAGGCATATTTGTTAAGTGTTCACATGAAGCTCTAAGTGAGGATCACAAGGACATAAAATATTTAAAAATTGTATTATTTGTTAAAAGCTATGTAGCATCAGAGTTCTGCATGCATGAAATTATAAGAAAAGATATAAAAATTTAAGGTTTTGGTTATTCTTGGAGACTGATCTGAAAATTTAAGTAGGCAGTCTGCCAGTGCTGTTTATTGAATAAACAAGTACTTTGCACATCCTGAAGCATTATTCTTGACTCAAGACTAAAAGCTATTTATTTCTGAACTTTAACAAAAGTATGTTTTTAGGTGTAATGTATTTTGACTACACACTACAATAAGGTAAGAAAAGCTGGAAAGAAGCAAGTTAAACGTTAATATAATCATGTGATCTTTAGCTGCAAGGGTAATGTAAAAGTGCATTCATAACGTTAATGTATGGAGTTAACAGATGTCCATTTCCCCCTGTTTTTATACACCTAGATGTGCAGACTAATATCCATAGTTTAAGCTATTGACAAGGACATTTTAAAACAAATAGGCTTGAAAAAAGACAAAATGATGAAATGCATTTTAAAATAATATTTCTTCCTTGCATTTGCAAATTTACTAGCTGTTTTTTTTCTATTAGCAAATGCTTCCAGTTGGACAGAAGAAGTCTGGAGGTGCAATAAATTAGTGATGAGAACTAAGCAGTGTGTTCTAAGTGAAATCTATACAAGTTCTTTCTTTCATATGCAAAGTTCCTATTTTATTTTCATTACCATCTGCAGTTCATACAGTGTTACATTTGCTGGTTGCATATTTAAGTATGCTTGTATTTTTTTTTCATTAGTCCTTTTGCTCCTACTACATTTTGAACTGTGTGGGTCACTTTATTTCACATTGCTCTCATTTCTTCAGGCAAACTCTGGTATTTTATGACTTTGTATCTCTCAGTACAGAAGATCCTATAATCACTGGATGTAGCTATTTCAATAATTAATTATATGTTTGTCCTTCTTTGTCTTGGACTACTATATCTGCTTTTCTTACATTTATTTTCTTAGCTGTTGTTACACGGTGACCTCTTGTGATCCAAACTTCATCATTGCCAATAATGCTTTGTGGTTTATGATTCCAATGCTTCCCTTACAATGTCTATTGAAAAATTGAGGGAAACAATGTGGACATAAATCACTGTCTTGGGACACCACTAGCCTTTCATCACTTGCTTAAATTCACCTCTCCATAAACATTCCTATGTCAATTCTTAGAAAACGTGTGGTTGTTCTAGGAATTTTCTATATCTGACATCATATCTGTGGGCTTTCCAATTCTCTTTCCTTTTCTATGCTCCTTTTATTTATATTATTTCTTTCCTTTGTTTTGACACTTTCAGTTGCTGTCTGATTCTCACCTACTTCTGGTTTGATTTCCATTCCCTCTCCTTCCCAAAATGCTTCTGGTAAGTTACACAAAAATTTAACTTTAGACTTCTTCTCTTAATTCTTTAAAACTTCCACTACGTTTGGATCTGATGAGGTCAGCAAATATGTACAGAGTCCAACGATTGCAAATCTATACATATAGTCAGTTTTGAGGAGGACTATAACTCCTTCAGACTGAGGGATATATAATATTAGTATGCACTAGTTTTTGCATGTCATTCGACAAGCAGGAAGCATTTTTCTTGCCCAGCTAATTCAATGTTATTTAGAGTCAGTCAATCACACCAAATCTGTAAGTTAGAACAGGAAGAGCAAATTGTTTTATAGTTTGGAATTTATTCCTAGATGTCAAGGCAGTTTTTACTACTACATTTAGCCTTCTGATGTGTTCCTTACAAAGCTTTATTCTCATGTGTTCATGTTTTTATGCTGATCCTCTAATATTTTAAAAATACTTATGCACTCCCTCCTGCTCAAGTTCCTTTATATCACATTCCGGTCCCAGGCTGATCTTTCCGTGGTGCTGCAACTTTCCTGCCAAAAGTGTTTTGTACATCTATCAAGACCGAATATCGTTTTTATATATCATCTGAGAAAGTTTTAACCATTTGTAATTGTGCTTTCAGACCTTCCTCTGATGAACTATAGAACGGGTAAAATAAAACACAAGTTGTAACAAAGAATCATCTTGTAATATACTCCTCTGAATTGTTATCCTGGTATAACATACTTTGCCCTTTATCATGGCTAAATTGCACAGTGGTTTGCTACCGTTACATAGTCACTGCACTGTAGTTGATAAATGTTGGGTGTATCTTATACATCTGTATACATTCTATAATCAATGAATGTTGGATACTGTTGAATACCATTTTTTTAGTCTATGCAATTCAGGCTTAGTTTCTTCCCCTTTTTACAACTCTATACAATTATTTGTTTAACAATAGATGACCTTTTACTCCATATGACTTTCTTTTAACTATCATTTTGTTATATTGCCAAGATTATATTGACTACCTTGATGTTAATATAACTAGAGACATGGATTTGGGAATGTTTACATCAAAAGTCTACCATAAACCAACGTATTCAAATTGTTTTTTGAGGTACAATAGCCAACATCCCCATTGTGTGAAGAGAAATTTAGTTAGGGGACAAATCATTAGAGGGGCCAGAATGTGTTCTACATTAGACAACTTCAAGAGAGAACTAGGTACTCTGATACAGATGTTCACAGCGAGAGGTTACCCTGACACTTTGGTGCATGAGATAAGTGTTGAAGTATTCGAAGGATGGGGGTCTAGATTTATACCACTGCTTGGGCAGGATGACCCCAACCTAGGATGGACTTATGAGACATCTACGACTAGTGAGACTCCCCAGGATAGATTGAATTTTTCACACACTATGTCTGTAGAATTTGGATCATTTAGTATGAAGGTCAGAGATATTCTGAATAAAAACTGGATAATTTTGGAATATAATAACTACATTATTAACACCTTAGGTAAAGGTCCTACTTTTTCTTACAAAGTGGGTAACAACTTAAAATTTTTATTTGAACACCCTATTAATAAGAAGGACGTTAGAGGAACTAGACCAAGTGGGAGATACAATTATCGCACTTACATTTTGAACACAACATAAATTTTTGTAGGAAATCCCCTATATAGAGTTAGGTTGGCAGGGGGTAATTGTAACACCAGTGGATTAGTGTACCTAGGTGTATGTACAAGTTGTAAAGGATTCTATGTAGATAAGACAGAGAAACCTCTAAGGAAGAGGGTATATGAGCATTTATATGCAATTAGTACCCAGAATACTAATAATGCACTTTTTAAACATACCCTCACTTGCTCTGATTTTTCGGGCTTCAAATTTGGCATTTTAGAAGTGATTACAAAAAATTTTAGGGACGGTAATTGTGCTAATCAAATAAAAGTAAGGGAGTTGAAATGGCAGCTCCGTTTAAAAGCATGCCAGCCCCCTGGTTTGAATGAACACCTATCCTTAAAGCCCATTTTGATAGACAGGGCTTCTAAGTTGTAATTAGTGTTTTATAATTCATTTTTGGTAACATTTAAAGTTTAAAACCATTTGTGGTTTAGGTTTTAATGTTTTGTATTATGTATGGTGGGTGGTTTTAATAAGGTTGTTATGTCTTTAATTCACCATGTGTATTGTAATTTGTGTTATTATTTAAGGGGTATGCATAATAAGCACTTTTGGTTTGATAAAGTCTGGACTGAGACAGACGAAAGCGCTTATCTACTATACAGAATTTTTTCTTGTGCTATTCATCCAGTTGCACTATCGTTTTTATGTGGTTCTATTAAACCTACTTTTGGATTGAACAATTGGTCGGTGGAATTATTGGACTGCTACTAATATTGGTGTCTTTCAGTGGTCGGGTTGTTTTTAGTTTTGTCGTGACCATTATTACCCACTTTTTCATTTTTTTTATATTGCCAAGACTGACTTTTTTTCTAGATGGCTAGCAACTCTGTCGGCATCAATTCGAGTTTAACATTTATATAGAATCAGAAGGCTAGTTATTGATCTGTAGTTCTCAGGATGGCTTGCAGGTTCACTCTTAAGGAGGACTATGTTTTTTTTCTGCTGTTAACCAGAATGGTATCTGTTCAGAATGTGCATATAAGAGATTTCTACTCCAGGACTAAATTTTTGAGTAAGTATGTCAATACTGTTACCTAGAAGCAAAGTACTACCTCTGGTCCTGGAGGTTTCTATTTATGAACATAGTAGCAGAATGTATTGCTAAATATCCCTTCAGTGCTGCCTGCTCTCCTCTTACACTCAGTCACTATCTTCCTTCATAGAGCACAGCCTACATTCACTAGATCTGACCTCGATATTATAGGAGCTCTGCCACAAGGCCCTATACCTACAAGTTTACTAAGAATTTTTGTCGTTGTTTAATAGCCTGCGGTCACCACATCGGACCTCAATATTGCAAGAGCTCTGCCACAAGGTTCTACACCTACATGTTTACTGAAAATTTTTATTATTGTTTAATAGTCTGCAACCGCAACATCTGGCCTCGATATTGCAGGAGCTCTGCCACAAGGCCTTACACCTACAAGTTTATTAAGAATTTTTATCACTGTTTAATGTAAGCATAGGTACCATGAAAAAACTTGCTGTGTATTAACTTTAATCAGTTAAATACATGCCTGCTCTGTGACTGAAATTCTAAGCTGGCCACTGCCCCCTTTCGCTTGACCAGTAGACTATACTGCATATGCCAGTTATTTAGTCTCAGGAAATGATAGACAACCTGTTTTACTTACACCTTTTTGTTAATTACTTTGTTCTGACTATAAACTGATTGCTGTCAGTTATAATTTGACCTGAGGGTAGACTGGTCATTTTAGTAGAATGTTCTGCTAAATTTCCCCTCAGTGCTGTCCCCTCTTATATTCAGTCACTATCTTCCTTCATAGAGCAGGTATGTGTCATATATTATTACATTTCTATTTGTTCTAAGACCATATAAAACAGTGAAAAGTCTTTGGTAGTGTTTTATATTTATAACACATTCATTCAGACAAGATTAAGTATGCTCAGCGTGTTTCCCTTTAACGCACACCACTAATTAATAGCAATGCACATTATAGCAAGACATCAAATTCTCTGTTATACTGGATTCTAGTATCAGACCTTAGCAAACACTACACCACAGGTATAATGTCAGACTCTCAATGATCATCTCCCATTCTATATGACTTGACATCTCACACATTCTGCATTTTCTGTGTGTTTCTACCAAAAAAACAAAAAAATAATCCTTGTTTTCCCGATTTTCTGGATTTAAGTATCTTTGCTTTTTTTTCACTTGAAATAGCTTATGTAGCTTACCTTGAACTAGCCTGAACTGTTTTTTAACTGATTGCTGCATTGTTTTAAAATCTGCACTTAAAGTTACATTTTAGTCGAATTTGATCGAACGTTTGCTTGTTTGTTTGTTTAATTTAACTGTGGAGGCTGCCCACTAAAGTGTGCTAGCCTGTGTAACTAATTTATCACTGTTTCTGCATTTTCTGTGTGTTTCTACCAAAAAAAACAAAAAAATAATCCTTGTTTTCCCGCCTTCCTCGACTAGTTTAGACTAGTTTACAGGCATTGCTGTATTCTGGGCTGTGGTGTAGTTCCTGTGTTGTCCATTACCTTACTTGGATAGAAGGAAGTTTCTTTGCTCACCAGTGGGAGTGGGGAGCCTTGAGCAGCCTACCTGTCCTTGGGGGAAGTGACCTCAGCTCAAGAAGCTGTAGTAATTGGTTGTTTGGGATCATTTCCAGCTCTTTTGTAGTTCACTGTTTAAAATCCGCGTTTGCACGGCTTTGCGCGGTCGTGCGCATAGCTGTTAAACAAGGTTAAACTTTTTCTGGCTCCGCCAAGTCTGTTCTTCAAATTTTCCCTTAAGGAAGCTCTACTCTTAGTATAATCAGACTACTGACTGTATTATAAGCCTAGCACTTGTTCTCAATACTTCTCTACTAAGTAAGCACTCTCGTACTAAGTAAAGCACTACATCTACTTACCACCCCTGTGAATACCCACTTCCCTTAAAGGTATACCACTCCCTTATACTGTTCTAGCATGTCGAGTGGTAGATTACTGGCATCGTCTCCAGTTCAGCTGGTCAATCTGGGCATCTTGAGTCAATGCTACAATTGCCTCATGTACACAGACAACCCTCTCCTCCTCCCAACAAACACAAATACATGTGAGAGATGCAACTATATAGCCAAACTGGAAGCTGAACTCTCTCAACTCAGGGCTGGCATGACCAGACAGGAGGAGATGGCAACCACACACACAACAGTCCCAGTCCCACATAGACCTACCACAACTGCAAACCAAACACATAAAAACACAAAGACATACTTGGAGGCTCTAATAAAAAACTTACCAAAACAACAGAGGCTCCCAAAGCAGACATCCAAAAATCCACCACCTCAAAACAAAACACATGCAACACATACTTCAATAAATCAGTGTGTCGACCAATCGCAGCCCTTAAGGCCAAACACCTTGCCTGATTCACTAGTAATAGGTGACTCCATAGTCAGACACACTGATGTCCCACTGACCAGGCTGAACAAGGAGAAGGTGACTGTGAGCTGTCTGTCGGGAGCTAGGATCCGCCACATAACACACACTCAGGTCACTCCAAAGCAAGTACAAATATGACTCCGTCATTGTCCATGCTGGTGTGAATGACCTGAGACGTACCTCCCTGGACTACATGAAAAGAGACATAGAGGAGCTCTCTGATTATGTAGCCCAGGCTGGTATGACCCTGACCCTGAGCAGCATCTTGCCCTCACCAAGAATGATACCACAATACAAAGACAAGATGATCAGCTTTAACAATTGGCTCAAGTACTGGTGTCATTCTAAGGGGATCCAATGTCTGTCTGCCTGGGATGATATGTTGGACAAGCCACACTGCTTCGCAAGGGATGGCTTACACCTGTCACCACTGGGCTTCCGGATATTGGCTAAGGCTCTTGCCACCCCCATAGTGCCTTTTTTAGGCAAGGCTCAAAAGACAAACCCACCTCCTTACAAAACAAAAATGGAAAAAAACTAAGGGTAATGCTGCTCAACGCCAGAAGTCTAAATCTCAAGATGCAGGCAGTTGATGCACTCCTCAGCATGGAGAACATCGACGTCTGTGCAGTAACTGAAACCTGGTTCAAGGCTCCAGAGAGCACCCCAGCGCTACCAGGCTATACCTCGTATCAAGCTTTTCGGCCCCAAAACCCGGGCCAAACCACAAAGGGAGGGGGAGTGTCCATATTCATAAAGGACACCCACACCTCCAGGTTAGTAGCAATACATGAAGCATCAGAGACCATACAGGTGCAACTAACCATAGGCAAAACTACTATACAACTGGTAGCATGTTACAGACCACCCTCCCAATCTCAAGAACCCCACTCAGCCTTCCCGAAGACATTGGAGGATATGAATGTATCACAAAATACCATCATACAGGGAGACTTCAACTACCCAAACATAGATTGGGTACATTATTCTAGCCCTAATACCCTAGCCCAAAGGTTCCTGGAATTCATAATTTCAAATGCACTGGAACAACTAGTCACCTCTCCAACTAGGGGAGATAATATACTAGACCTGATCATCACAAACATGGGGACAAAATGCTCCACACCGGAAGTATACCCCTCACTAGTGAGATCTGACCACAAACTAATCACCCTGGATATACATATCCCACCTCCACCCCCAGCACAAAAGACCACAGTGAAAAACTTCTCAAAAGCAGACTTCACTCTTCTTAAGACTGATATGGTATCCTTTAAGCCCACTGTGCCAGTGGATACCACATCCCACAATGCCGAATCCTTCACAAATGCTTTCTATGGACATCTCCAAGAATGCATGGATCATGCAATCCCAAACAAATCCAAGTCCCTCTCCACCAAATGTAAGCGTCCTGTCTGGTGAACCTCAGCCATAAACAAATTGTATAACAAAAGAAGGAAGCTACTGCACGTCAGAGCGAAATCCCATGAAGGGAAGACATCTCTGATCAACATTAGCAGAAAACTACGTTCTCTCATAAAAACATCCAAGGCAAACTCTGAGAGAAAAATCGTTAAAGACACTAAAGATAACCACAAAGCCTTCTTCAGCTATGTTAGAAACCTGGGCGGAAACCCTCAGATATGCTCAGAGTTGGTTCACAACAACAAAAAATACACTGAACCCACAGATATTGCTAACATTCTGGCTGACAGGTTCAGTGCAAATTTCTCGCCTCCTTCACCCCCAAAAGAAGAAATACTTATCCCAGCTGAATGTAATCTCCCTGTCATCTCAGATGTCCAAGTGAGAACCACCCTAAACAAAGCAAAAAATACAGCATCAATGGGACCTGACGGTATCCCGGGGTGCGTGTTACGTGAACTCCAAGAGGAGCTAAACCCACACATAAAAATGCTATTTAACCTTAGCCTTACTTCGGGATATGTACCTGAACACTGGCGTACAGCAACAGTGGTCCCACTCCACAAGGGGGGGGGTGCCTCTACAGACCCTGGAAATTACCGCCCCATATGCTTAACTAGCCTGGTCTGCAAAGCTATGGAAAGAATCATTATGGAACTCATAAACAGAGACATAGGGGACCTACAGACGCTTGGCCCAACCCAGTTCAGCTTTGTAAAGGGCAGATCCTGCCTTTTAAACCTGGTTGACTTTTTTGAAACAGTCACTAGAGCCATTGATGAGGGCAAAGCAGTCCATACAGCATACCTGGACTTGGCTAAGGCCTTCGACACAATACCCCACTCAGGCATCATAGATAAGCTAAACAGCTTAAAAGTAAACCCTTATGTCACTAGATGGGTTGCAAACTGGCTAAAGGACAGAACCCATAAAGTTAAAATTGCTGGAGCAATGTCAGACTCAAAGCCAGTCACAAGTGGTGTCCCACAGGGATCTGTCCTGGGACCCCTCTTGTTCGGCATTTATTTCTCAGATGTTAAAGCAAACATGGGAGGGCTGTGGCTGACAAAGTTCGCAGATGACTGCAAACTAGGCGCCATAGTCGATACACCAGCAGATATACACATTCTGCAAAAAGGCCTCACTGAAACGGACATCTGGTGCCGTAGTCACGGCCTTAAACTAAATGCCAAAAAATGTATAGTCATCCCTTTTGGAAAAAACAAAGTACCCACAAATTATCACATAGACAGCATCCCACTGAGTACGGAAAACGTAATCAGAGACCTAGGGACCCAAGTAGACAGCGACCTCTCATTTGAATCCCACATTGCCAAAGTGGTTAGAAAAACATTCTACCTTGCACACCTCATCATGAAGGGTTTCACATCCAGATCCAAGGATGACATTGTACCCCTATATTCCTCCCTCATCAGGCCCATGATTGAGTACAATGCCCCATTTGGTATGTACCTCACCCGGCACTTGCAACAGCTGGAGAGACCACAAAAGTACCTCACCAAAAGGATCAAGGGTCTCCAACATATGTCTTATTCTGCCAGACTAAAGAAACTTCAGCTCTATTCAGTAGCATACCGCCTGCTCAGAGGTGATCTCTACCTGACGTACAAGGCCATGTCCAATCAAGATCTGATGGACATGCTCCACCTCAAAAAATCCAAATCCATCAGGACCACGAGAGCTAAAGACTTAAACCTCAGCACAAGTATGAATAGGACATGCTGGAGGGACAGACACATAACCCAGAGGCTTCCCATGCTTTGGAACAGGATCCCAGTTTGTATTAGGCAGAGCCCCTCACTGAATCTCTTCAAGAGAAATCTTGATGAGTGGATGGGAGATCGTAAGTTTACCCCAGGGGTCACATCTGTGTCACTGCTAGACAGGGGCACAGTAAACTAATTCTATTATATAAGGGGACCTTCACTGTGTCACTACTAGACAGAGGCACAGTATTCTAGATTTATTCTGTACATTTTTGTACCATTTCATGGGGTGGCAAAAGCCACATCACTATGGCTAGGCTTACAAATGCCCCAGGGCAGATAGCCTAGTACTATACTATGAAACAATGAAACTATGAAACACATCCAGTTAAACAGCATAGTTATAAAACAACATGTAACCTTTCCAAGTTTAACCCAGAAATCTTCATTACTAATATCATCAATTAACTGCAATTTCCTAAAAATCCTCCCCTTAGATGATGCTGTAATTGAATTCAGTACAACTTTTATCCTAAATAGCCTTGCACCTCCTAGAAGGAAGAGACTGAAAAGAAATAATTCAATTTGGCTGCTCAAAAAGACTAAACTGCTAATGCAGGACAGAGAAAAGGCATGGAAAGAATGGAAACTTCAGGAAGCTTCGTAATCATACTAAAAAGCAAATAAGTGAAGACAAAAATCTATACTATAACAACTTTCACAATACTACTAAATACAACCCTTAAAAATGTTGGACATACATTGAAGAAGATCTTACATCCTGGCCAAAAATTCAACCCAAACCCCTCTACCGATAACTCACCACTCAAAACTGCAATACAATTTGACTCTTATTTTACTGATAGTGTAGAATCTCTAACAAAGGATTCCTCAACATCTAATCTTAAGTTTGTCCTTAACCCTGCTCAACAGCCATGTCACCACATCCACTTTCACCTTCAAACCTGTGCCCACATCTATATAAAACTACTCTTAAACAAACTTAAACTGTGCTCTTCTTCAGCTGATGACCTTCTGAGTGTGTACCTAAAACAGCAGCCAGTAGCATTGCCTATTCTTTCTCAGACCTTATAAATTGGTCAGTCCAGGAATCCCATGTTCCCTCTCTCTTGGAAAAGTCACACATTATCCCCCTGTACAAAGGAGGGAATTCAACAGATATTAATAACTTTAGAACTATAGCAATATTATCTCCCCTCAACAAAATACCTGAAAAATGCATTCAAAAACAATTACTAGACTATGTCCTGCAGGAAGAACTGCTATCCCCCACACAACATGGCTTCTGTTCTTCCCATAGTACTAGCACTGCCCTTTTGACATATATAGATACTGTGAATAAAGCTACAAATAATGGCAAACTAGTCTCCTCCTTATTTCTAGACCTGTCTAAAGTCTTCCAACACCGTTTGCCACAGCAAACTTCTGCTTCATATGTCCTCGAAAGGTCTCTCTCAGCCCACCCTTCTGTGGTTCAAAAGTTACCTGTGCAATAGGTATCAATCAGTAAAATGGCAGTCCACATTCTCCTCTTACCTCACAGTCACCACCGATGTACCACAAGGCTTTATCCTGGGTCGCCACCTCTAACATTTTCACCAACTCCCTCTATACTGCCACACAATAGGCCACCCTAATACAATACACAGATGATTCCACTCTCATCTGCACATCTGACAACATGGTGCATCTCCCAAAAATTACTCAGGAACCTTTAACAGACACTGAAACATGACTTTGTAACTCACATCTCAAGCAAAACCCAAACAAGACCAAAGTACTACTTTCCCCCCCAAATCCCTCTCTCATAAAAATACAAAATTTAAAGTCCTCTCTCTTGATAATACAACCACTGAAGTCACCTCTCATAGCAAGCTATTGGGGTGATAATGGATGATAATCATACATTCAGACTGCATATACAAAATCGCATAAGAAAAACTCAGCATAAACTAGGGATGCTTTGCAGGGCCAAAAACTTTCTTACCAATGCAAATAAAACTACACTTGACACTACTTCTCTCCTCCACACTCTTCTTTATGGTGCTCCCATACTTACTAATGTCCAGGCTTCACAAAAATTAAACTTGAACAATGCTATAACAAAGTTGTTAAATTTGCAGCACATACCCCTTTCAGAACCTACCACTCTATAACACTGAAAAGCCTAAACTGGTTAGAACTGCCACATCAACTAACGTACATGCAATTTCTTACCACCTATAAAATTATCCAGCATCCATCTGCCTGTCCAGCACTAAAAAAAAACACTCTCCCAGTTGGTTATTGTGATCCAGTGACCAAAATTCCTTTCTGTCTACAAACCTAGCAAATATGCTGGGCAATTTCTGTACTCATACAAGGTTTCTAAGGTCTGGAACTCCTTATCTGTATCCATCATGTTTA
Organism: Protopterus annectens; assembly: GCF_019279795.1. Classification (NCBI taxonomy): domain Eukaryota; kingdom Metazoa; phylum Chordata; order Ceratodontiformes; family Protopteridae; genus Protopterus; species Protopterus annectens. The sequence goes on from NC_056743.1 coordinate 1,812,999,520, forward strand.
TACCCTCTCTCTCATATTTCAAAACCACTCTGAAAGACTTTCCAGCTAAAATCTGGCACTGTTCTTGCTCAAAACCAGGATAAACTATATCACTAAATATGAACAAGTACATTTTCATTCCTTATACCTCCTTACTCTCCCTTCTTCACTTACTTCCTTACTACTATCAAATTCTCTTCCCCCACTTTCTCTGTAAAGATACCATAAGCCTGTTTTTTCCTCTCAGTGCATATTGCAATTCCTACTTGTATTAGACTAACGTACTGTTAATTTCTCTCAAAACTGTCTAAAATTTCTCTAAATGTTAAATGATTGTCATATACCTTATACCGATTCTTAACCAATGTTTTTATAGTATGTTTAATTTGTTATAATTATTTGAACTACAGATGTTTTGTTTTATTTTTGAAGATTGTAAAATTATTGTTCTTAAATGTTTTGTAGTAATTTATTTATTTATCATTTGTTAACCAGGAAAGTCTGACTTGGAACACGGCCAATTTTCAGCGGAGGCCTGGGGAGAAATATGCATGTCTTTGTAACGTGGGAGAAAACTGGAGCATCTGGGGGAAATCCAAATGAATACAGGGAGGACATACAGACTCCACACAGAAGGCACCCCAGCTGAGAATCAAACCGGAGAACCTCTTGCTGTGAGGTGACAATGCTACCACTGCACCATCCTGGTGCTTCTCTCCCTAGGCTTTCAATGAAAGTGGCCTTCTACCCAGACGGACATTCCCAGTAATCAAATGTCAACAAATTAATAAAATAAATAAATATATAATGAACTTTACCTAATTTTGTCTTAATTTCTATGGCTGTTACTTCCTCAAATTTCACATCCTCTATGTTAAAGCTTCATTTTTTTTTTTTTTTAGTTGTTTTCACTGCTATCCTTGTGCCCTTTTCCAGCTGCCAGCTACTCTTTAAAACCTCTGGTCTACCTCAATTCAGCTGGCATACCCGAATTTAGCTGAGGCTAGTTGTAGAGGTTAAGGAAGCCTGGGAGTAGGGGTTCTATCTATCACCTTCCACTGGCAGCTTATGATTTTTTTTTTTTAACTTAACTGCCTACTGCTCCCTCTCCAGGCTACATGGTATGCCAGAGGGCTAGGCATGTAATGGAGCCATGCAGCATTTTGTCCAACCTCTACAGTAGTTCAGCCATCTCCCCACCCTTCCCCCTCTTGGATTACACCCAATACGTCATTGTCTACAGCCTCCTCCAGAGATCAGTGACACAGATGCCCTCATAACCATCCTTCCACCAGGGACAGCAACAGCCATCTCTCCTTGCCACTCCAGCATTCTCTCAAGCTGTTAATCGAAACTGGGTCAGCTGAACCAAAGTTGAGGCCTCATCATACTATGCCACAGGACCGGCCGGTATTACAGGTTCTTACTGTTTTTTTTTTTTTTTAACTCTTCTACCCATTCAGTGTCTTTGTTATGTTCAACAGTCTCCATAAATGCTTCTCCAAAATACATTTAAATATTTCTTTTTTTTTTTTAATGGTGTTTCTATTTCTTTTACTTTGTTTCCAAATTCTATATAAAACCTTTTTGGGTCAGCAATGACTTTATTTATTTGTCATTTGTTAACCGGGTTGGTCCAGCTGAACTAAAGGCCCATTTTCAGTGGAGACTGGAGGAGAAAAATTCCAGCAGAAGAAAAATACATGACATAGACATGCATAAATTCAAAAAAACAAGAAAATTACATAGTTATATCATCCATTCATAAAGCAGAAAAACTTACATAGTTAAAAATGATTGCACATATTTACAATAACAGAGGTTACATGAAAAGTATATACAAAGATAAACTAAAAAACTCAGGCTTGAGTTCATGTGAGTAGGTCATAATATAACACCGAACAGATCCAGATTGGTAATGAACAAGTGTTAGAACAGAGGGTATGGGAAGCAGAAGGCTGAAAATTTTGGGGTACAGAGGGGTATGTGGGGATTAAGTAGGGTCCTGGCTTGGGCAAGAGGTTGAATTAAGGAGGTAGTTTTTAAGTTCATTCTGAAATGGGTTGTACTTTTGATGTTATGAATATTTGGTGAGAAATTGTTCCAGACTTGGGACACTGTGCTTTTATATAGAAGTTTACCAATGTTTTTGTTGGTTTTATAGATATTAAGAAGGTGTTGATCAGAGCTGCATAGAGATCAAGAGGGGGTGTAGAGTGATATGAGAGAGGAGAGAGATGGACAGGCTAACGGTTTTTTAGTAAGGTGTGAGTGAACTGTAGTTGGGAAAGAAGAAGTAGTTGGGGAACTCGACCCATTGAAGCTGTTTTAAAGTGAAGCAGTGATGTTTTGAGTCACCCTGCAAAAATAACTTTTTGCTGGCAGGATAGAAAAGTTTAAATTCTAAACCATTCCTTCTCTCTGCACAGACGTATCACAGGGATGAATTTATTTCTTCAGTGCCTGGTAAATGTAAAATAATCATTGTCCATGAAGACTCTAGTCGCACAAATCTTTGTTTTTTTCTAGAGGCTGGACAAAATATTTTACTATAAAAAATAATTCTGCAGCTTTACCATTGTTTGAATGGGGGTCTTACTTCCAACTTCCCCAGATACACTATGTGCCCTTTCAGTCAAGGCTTCTCTCTCTCTTTCTCTCTGTCTGTCTGTCTGAAAAATCATCCTACTGATATGTTTCCTATCTTATAAACACTATGCAGTCATTTTTTTCTCCCCTTCCAGGAACATTGATAAAGCAAAGTTTTTTTTTTCCTCTGGGCTTTATTTCTTAAACAATCAACTTTTCTCTGAATTGTTCCCACTGAACTTCCAGCTCTACTAATGTTTCCATTAATTATATTTCATTTTTCTGAGTTAAGTTGCAGCCATCTCGTGGGAAAAAGAAGTTATGTCTTACCATAATGTTCCATCTATCTTCTTCCATTCATCAATGATGGGTTTGGTTCTGAGCCCCTCAGGACCGTGTCAGCCTAATACCAAGCTCGCGTACACCAAAAACTCTTGAGCTAAGCTGCTACCCACAATGCCCTTCTCCCTGTTACCTCAGATCAAGTTTGCATAAGACATACAGAAGTAAAAGCAGAGGCCATTTCTGGTCAAAAACCCTGAAAACACCACAAGGACCCATGAGATCCACCAGGAGCCTTTGGTGGGGGACAGAGGGTAGGATGTGATGAATGGAAGAAGATCAACAACACAGATGGAATGTTATGGTAAGACATAACTTCTTTATCTGATGTTGTTAATCTTCTTCCCATTCATCACTGATGGGACAGAATCCCAAGCTACCTGAGAAACCTGGGTGGCCCTTATGGAAGAACATTCCTGAGCATCATTGAGCCAAAGGCCGCTCTTCTCCTGGAGACCATATACAACTTGTAATGTTTGATGAAAGTGTGAGGTTTAGTCCAAATGGCTGCTCCACAAATGTCGTCCATAGAAGCTCTGGAGTGAAATGCAACAGAAGTTGCTATAGCTCTATTTGAATGTGGATATTCATATATTTATATTTAAATTAATTATATATTTATATATTTATTTATTATATATATACTATTTATATATTCAATTATATACAGTATTTACTATATTTATATTCACATTACATAATTAATAACATTGATAGTCATACATATCACATGTATATACATATATATTTTTTCATCATGCCTATACATTCCCTTCAGATTTTTATATGTATAGACACTCTTTTTCATGTTAGCATTATATTAGGCAGATGTACCTTTTAACCTTTTATTTAATTAATTGATACCATTTTCTTTTAACATAGGGTATTTACAAGAATGGTTATCATTAAATCTGTCACTGTTTGACTTTTTAATTATTTGAGACATTTCCCCTAGTAAGTACTATACAAACACGCACCCAATGAATTATACATTTTTTCTAACTGGAGAGCAGGTTTTACAGGAATAACTGTAATTCGCATTTTTTAAAAAAAAACTGAATTTTTTAAAAAAAACTGAATATTTATAAGCTTAAAATGTTTTTAAATTTATTTTGTGTTTAATTAATGACTTTTTGGCGCCAAAAACTCTTTAAATAGACTGTCATCACTTGTTTTACTGGTTCTGATGAAATCTGCTTGGTAGCAGATGAAAGCGCTTAACCGGATTATTGGCTTGTTTTCTGTGTGTACCTTCTGTGTGTAACCTCGTTGTATGGCAAAATAAACTTGGTTGTTATTTCTTCTCCGAGCGGAAGTCTTCCTTGGAACACAGCATTGGGAATTACTAGTTTGTGGTTGTGGTTTGCTTCTTTCATTTGTACTCTATTTGAATGTGATTTGATATTGTGAGGTTTAGGCTCATTCGTACATGAATATGAAAAAGCAATACAATCTCTGAGATACTTTGATAAAGTGACTTTTGATACAGCATATCCCATTTTTGGACCAGAGAAGGAAATGAAAAGTTGACCTGGCTTGCGGATAGATTTAGTCCTATCTAAGTAAAAATGTAGTTGCCTATGTATGTCCAATGAGTATAGACATTACTCGACTTTATTGGAATAGTTTGGGAAAAAAACTGGGAGTTCAATGGATTGGTTCACAGAGAAACCAGAAATCACTTTGGGGAGAAAAGATGGATTAGTACGTAGTGATACTCTGTCTTTATGAAAAATTAAGTACGGTCTCTTGACGCATAAGGCTTGTAATTCTGATATCCGTCTATCTGATGTGACAGCTACCAAAAATAGAGATTTCCATGATAGGAATTTGAGGTCACATTTTGCAGCAAGCTCAAAAGGGGGTAAATAGAGAGACTGTAGTACTAGGGAGAGATTCCATACCTCTAACGGATGCCTGATTGGAGGTCTGCTATGAAACACTCCTTTGAGAAAGGTCTTGCATAGGCAGGTGGAGATAAGTGGAGTGCCCTCTAATCCGGTATGAAAGTTGGAAATAGCTTCTAAATGGACTCGTATGGTAGAAGCTGATGCTCCATTCTCAAAAAAACTCAGAAAGGTATTGAAGTATAACAGAGTCTGAAGCTGAGAAGGCATCTAGCATCTGTTCTTTAGACCAAAGAGCAAACCTTTTCCACTTACCTCTGTAAAGTTTTTTGGTGGATGGCTTATGGGAGCCCAGAATTATATCACAAACAGGTGAATCAACCCTTGGGGGTGAGAAATTAAGTCTGGATGAGTGCCCAGGATCATTGGAGGTTGTAACAGGTGAGGCCGGAGGAAGGGGAACCACACTTGACGAGGCCAGAATGGGGCAATGAGGCTCACCTTGCATCTCAACCAAATTGCTTTCTTTAAAAATAGGGGTATCAAGGGAATTGGAGGATAAGCATAGAGGAGACCCGTGGGCCAACTGTGAGTCAGAGCATCTCTTGGGGACTCCCCCTTTGGGGGAAAGAGGGCAAAAAAGCTGCTGCAATTGTTGTTCGAAGGGGAGGTGAAGAGATCGCAGCAAGGCTAGCCCCATTGGCTGAAAATTTCAGCCATCACCTTTGGATTGAGAGAGAACTCATGTGGAAGGAGGATGCATCTACTCATCCTGTCCGCAATCATGCTGGAACTCCCCGGGATATGCGTTGCTATAAGAAAGCGGTCGGAAGCTATTGCCCAGTGCCAAATTCTCATGGCCTCTCAACATAGGGGGTAGGATTTGGTCCCTCCTTGTTTGTTTATGTACCAGACTACTGACATATTGTCTGACTGAATCTCAATCATTCCCGATGGAAGGAGCAGATGTAATGCCTGCAATGCCAACAGCACCACTCTTAACTCCAGAACACTGATATGCAGGTTGGCCTCTAAGCTCGACCACGTGCCTTGGACTGTTTTTCCCTGAAAATGCCCCCCCCACCCCACCCTATCAGGGAAGCATCTGTGGTCACTGTGGCATTGGGTTGAGGAGTCTAAAAGGGGTGACACCAAAGTTCTGTATCTGGCCTCATCCACCAGAGGAGATCTTGCTTGCAAGAGTTGGTAATGAGGATCTGTGAGTTTAGGGGGTGAAGATTTGCCAACCACTGAGACAATATGAGCCACTGTAACAGTCTCATGTGTAATTTTGCCAGAGGAACTATGGAATGCCTGCAGCCATGGATCCCACAGCCTGGAGAACTTCTCTTGATGACACCTTTCTTTGCCAAAGTATCACGCGTACTTGCAATCTTAACCTCTGAAGGCTGTCAGCCGGTAGAGATATCAGGCATGTTCGAGTATTGAAAACTTCCCCTATAAATTCCAGCTGTTGGGTAGATTGTAAATTGGATTTCTCCCAATGTACGGTGATGCCTAGGGACTCCGCTGGTGAGAGTGTGTGGAGGGCCATGGTCAGAAGATGCTTGGTGGGGGCAGACAAGAGCCAATCGTCTAAATATGGAAACACCTGGAATCCCTGAAGTCTCAAATGAGCTGTCACCACTGCTAGACATTTCATGAACACTCTGGGGCCGTCAAGAGACCAATTGTCAGGGCTCAGAACTGGTAATGATTGGATCCTAGCCGGAAGTGAAGGAGACTCCTGGAGCATTTGCCCATTTTGACATGGTAATACGCATCTTGGAGGTCTATCGAGCATATCCAAACATCTTCCCGTAAAAAGGAAGAATGGATGGAATAGTGACCATGCAGAATTTGGTTTCAACCACTGATTTGTTTAAATGGCTGAGATCCAGAATGGGTCTCCAGTATCCGGTCTTTTTTGGCACCAAAATTAATCTTGAGTAAAAACCGAATCTGGAGGGACTGGTTGGATGACTCTTTTTTGACACAGCTTTCTTATCTCTGAAGCCGCTTCTTCCCTTTGATTGGGTGAAATATCGGGAAGGTTCCTTGTAGGTTTTGGATGGGAGGTTAGAGGGATGTAGTAGCCTCTGGAGATTATTCTCTGAACCCATCGATCTTTTGTAATAGAGCACCAGACAGTTTGGTGCAAAGAAAAATGAGCCCCGACTGCTTCCAGAGGAAAGCAATCGGGCAATGCTTCAGAAGCATTGATAAGCCCACCCACAGAAAGAATCCCTGGAATCTTGGTATCACAGACCTAAAGGAGAGTCTTCCACCATTGGAATCCTCTCTGCCTCTAGGGGAATCCTTACCACGTGCATTACAGAAAGGACTTTGAGATTTTTTGTGCCATATATTCCCACTCCTCTGGTTCCTGGAAAAAGAACGTTGGGGCTTGGAAAAACATAGGCCAGTGGCAGACAAAGTCTTGCCATCCTGCTCGCACCTGGCCAGTGTGTCCTTTACTTTAGAACCAAATAAGGAAGATGGTTCAATAGGGGCATTCAAAAAGGAGGACTTGAAGGAGTCCGCGAGGTCCCAAAAGCCCATCCAGGCATGACACCTCATGACTATGCTTTGACCCGCAGCTCTAGCTGGTCCTTCGGTTGCATGGGAGAGCAATCTCATGGATGAATTGGAGATAGATTCAAGGGTGGCAAGTTGAGAGGCAACCTTGTCTTGTGCCCCGTAAGAAACTTGACCCGCGAGGGCTCCGGAAAGTTCAGTAATCAGATCTCTTTGGAGTCTCATGAAATGCGCCAAGTAGTTCAGGGACCTGACATCAAAGGTCACTGAAGCAGAAACTCGCTTCCCCAGTCTGTCCACAGCCCGGGACTCTTGGTTGGGCGGGTGAATCGTAGGACTTTCTTCCATTAGATCCTTTTAAGTGGCTGCCACCACCACAATAATGTCAACTGGCAAACATCTGGACCAGTGGGGGTGCTCCTCCGGTGGGGAAAGATTCTTATCTGGTCTCCGGGGAATGGACTCAATAAAGTCAGGGTTCTGCCATGCATGCTGCAGAATGAGCTGGACTAACTTGTCAGCAGGTGGGGGTCACCCAAGAGGTAGAAGGCTGAGAGCGAAAAGCCTGCAGGAAGACGGACTCCAAGGAAGGGTTACAGGGTTTCCAGCCACCCCTCTGTTTTAATATTTCCAGGATGTCTCCAAAAGAGACATCATCAGGGGGTGACCGTGGGGACCCCTCCCCATCATCATAGTCCGTACCCTCTGTCAGAGACTCTTCAGGAGAGTCATTGTGTTTCCTCTTACAAGCCTTCTTCCGAGGAGGTTCCTCTGTGGGGATATCTGAAGAAGACTCGGAAGGATAGGTAGTCTGAACTGGGGTTTCCTGAGGCTTCTGCTCTTGGTGTCCTGGGGAGGTGGCCCATGGTAGCTGTAGCTCAGAGGGAGCAGGGTAATGTTCCAATGTCGGAAAAGCACTTCCTGAAGCAAGCACCCTCTTCATCACCCGGAAAGCAGGCCCGCCTGAAGAGGAATGGGAGCTCGGAACCAAGTAGGACAACCTCAGAACTGGGGTCACACTCCGCTCCATCAGACCCGCTCCCGGGGATGGAGCCTCAAGCAAGATTGGGGCAGACGTTATCCCCAGATCTAAGGATGGAACTGATAAAACACTCTGAACCGTGCTCAGGACCAAGGATTCCGCCCCCAACCATGAGTCTGAGGAAGGGACGGTTCCAATGGAACCGAAACTCAAAGGGGTGGCCTTGAAGCCTCAGTGAGAGTCACTGTCAGTACCAAGAAATGGGTTTCCACAAAGGACGTCGGAGCAATGGGCTTCGGAATCGACGGATCCAAAGGAGGAGTATACGTGAGAGTCTTGGGAGCAATAGACCCAAACCCCAAAGGGGGGTGAGTCTTAGGAACATTTGTTATCCCTCTGGCTGTCAACAGCTGATCCAACAGGTGCACCGCATCGAATTCGGAAAGACTCCTGGTGGACCTTGTGGACACGCCTGAACGGGAGTCGGGTTGGTCCAGAAAGGTACTGTATGTGTGATCTAGGAATGGATCCAATGAAGGGGAGTATCGGGTCCATGGGGTTTGAGCTAGTGGCACAGTAGTCTCTAACTTGGAGACAGGTAGTAAAGGAGTCAGTGGCATAGAAAAGGGACTTTGTGCCGAGGAGGCATCGATTCCAAAGGAATTGAGTAGGTCAGAACTGCTTTTGGTGTTGTAAAAGGTGAAGTCAATGTCATAGTTGTTGTGGAAGGTAAAGTCGGAGCCATAGCTAATATGAATGGCAAGGTCAGTGCCATAGAGGTCAGTGCTGAAGGTGGCACCGACATTGAAAATTCTGCAATTTTTATGACTTTGGTCAAAGTGGCAACTGGAGTAGCGCTCAGAACAGAACAGAAGCAGTAGTTGTAGTCAGAGCCGATGAAGCAATCCTATTCTCTGATGAAGATTTGTGGGCCTTATGTTTGTGAGACTTGCCCTTATCACCAGCCGGTGAACAGGGATCCGAATGGGGACGTTTCTTGTCCTTCACTGGAGGGGTTGAGACCTCTGACACAGAAAGGGCCTCTGAGAAAGGAGAAACTAAAAGGCCTTTCAAAATCAGTTTGTTTATCTTTGCATTCAGCATCCGCTGACTAAAACTTAGACAAAGCTGGCAAAGAGGTTTAACAGAGAGGTGACAAACCCCCAGACAATAAACACAGTCATTTTGTGAGTTGCTGTTAGGGAGTTTGCCACTGCAAGAGGTGCAAGGTTTAAACCCCGATGTCCCTTTTTTATCAGACATTTCCATCCACACAAAAAACACACACTACTAGTACCTAAAAGGAAAGAAGTAAGAAACAGAAAGAAGATACCGACAATGGTATCAACAATACCACAAGAGTAAGGAGAGGGCGTACCAACGATGGTATAAGAAATACCCAATGGGTAGAGCTAGTTAGATAAAATAAGGGTAAAGGAGTGAGATTAGGAAAAAAAGTTCAAAAATACACAATTATCAATACAATAAAACACTTAGCTGGAGAGCTTGATGAAACGCTGCTATATCGCTATGCAGCAAACAAGATCTGAGGTAACGGGGAGAAGGGTATTGTAGGTAGCAGCTTAGTTCGAGAGTTTTTGGTGTACGCGAGCTTGCTATTAGGCCGACATGGTTCTGAGGGGCTCGAAACCGAACCCATCAGTGATGAATGGGAAGAAGAATAACAACATCAGATTGGTGGTTAAGTTATCTCCTCAGTTTCTTTTATTCTCTTACTATTTGATCTTATATAATCCGATTATCAGATTACATAACATCAAATAATAATATATTAAGTCCCACTGAGATTCATTACCTCTACATACATTTTATTAATCTTTTTCTTAAGTGGATTGTAATATTCTAGGTTTTTCTCCAGCAACTTGGCTAACTTCACTGCAATCTTTCACCATGAGTTCTACTGCTCCAATGCACAGTTGCCCTGATTCCAGAAGATGCTAAAGTTTTTCCTGTTTTTTTTTTTCCTGTATAACTTAGTCATCCTGGGAGACTGGGGAACATAAATGAGAAGTTATGTACCTACCATAACGCTCCATGTTAGTTGTCTTCTCTCGCCTTCTTTCTTGCTTGATGGGTTCGGAGCCGATCCTCGGCTCCGACTCGGCACTTTGCTAAGCTCGAGAGTCACTTTTACCAGCTCGAGGCAGCCCCATATCCCATGATGCAAGGCAGTAAGTACCCAGATCTCGTTTGTTACCTATAGGCAATAACACCTAGCACAAAAAAAACTTCCCAGAAGGAAAGAAAGGCAAAAAGCCTGAAGGATGGGCTATAAGGTAGACCAGAACTAGCTGGTCTTAAGAAGCATTCTTCCATATAGGGAGAAAAAGGTCTGTCCAGGCCAGGGGGCAGGAGGGAGGGTCACAAGAAAGAAGGCGAGAAGACAACTAACATGGAACGTTATGGTAGGTACATAACTTCTCAATGTTAAGTTGTCAATCTCGCCTTCATTCTTGCTTGATGGGACCGCGTCCCTAGCATCTCTATCCTGGGTGGCTCAATGGAACAGACTCTTGAGAACTGTAGAGCCAAAACTGGCTCTATCCCTGGAGGCCAAATCCAATTTGTAATGAGAAACAAAGGTATGAGGAGTGGCCCAAGTGGCTGCTGCACAAATAGTGTCTAATGGAAGTCTAGCCTGAAAAGCTGTGGAAGTGGCTAAGCTTCTGGTTGAATGGGCTTTAGGTTTTGAGCACAGCTGTTTTCCCCTGAGCTGATAGATTTCAGAGATGATGGAAGAAAGCCATCTAGATAAGGTCACTTTGGAGACAGGAAGGCCTTTCTTGTTATCAGCATAAGAAAGAAAGAGCTGATCGGATTTCCTGAATTGTTTTGTTCTGTCCAAATAATATCTGAGTTGGCGGTGAACATCAAGATAATGTAATTTTTGTTCCGATCTGTTAGAGTAATTAGGGAAAAATACAGGGAGGTCAATAGATTGATTCAAATTATTTTTCGAGGCCACCTTAGGCAAAAAGGTTGGATTAGTTCTCAAGGATACCCTGTCTTTGTGGAAGACCAAATAAGGGGAACGAACAGAGAGAGCATGAAGTTCTGACACTCTCCTTGCCGAGGTAATAGCAACAAGGAAGAGTGTTTTCCATGAAAGAAATTTCAGGGAACATGAAACAGCTGGCTCGAAGGGAGGAAGAATTAAGGATGTCAGCACTAGATTTAGGTCCCATTGAGGAGGAGGACTCCTGACTGGAGGTTTCAGGAGAAAAATTCCTTTAGAAAGGCTCTACAAAGCCTGTGGGACATAATGTTGTGATCTGCAAACCCGACATGAAAGTTCGAGATAGCAGCCAACTGAACTTTGACCGTGGAAGATGAAGAGCCTGAGTGAAAGATTTCCGCTAAGAAATCCAAAACTGCTTGAACAGGGCAGTAAAAGGATCCATATTTTTAGCTTTTGCCCAACAAGAGAAGCATTTCCACTTGCTGGTATAAATCCTTCTAGTAGAGGATTTAAGGGAAGCCACTATGATGTCCCTAACAGGATTAGAGATCATAGGAAGCCTGGCTAAGGAAGGAAGTGGAGCAACCACGCTGTGAGGTTGAGAGAAGGAATAGACCGATGCAGCTGACCCGATTGGTGAATCAGAAGGTCTGGCACTGGGTCCAGATGCCACGGCTGCACCAAAAGGTGACGAAGGAGGAACGGAAACCAAATTTGTCGAGGCCAATAGGGAGCAATGAGAATCATTTTGGCTCTCAAAATGGTGGCTTTCTGGAGTACTTGTGGAATCAACGGGAAAGGAGGAAAGGCATAAAGAAGTCCCTGGGGCCAATCCTGGGTAAGAGCATCTCTGGGGGGGATGGCCTGGCAGTGGGAAGAGAGAAAAGAAGTCCGGACATTTGCTGTTTTGGGGAGTAGCAAAAAGATCGCAACATGGGCGGCCCCATTCTAGAAAAATCTCCTCCACTGTAGATTGTTTGAGAGACCACTCGTGAGGCATGAGAATAGCTCTGCTCAATCTGTCCGCTAGAATGTTGGTTTTCCCAGGGATATGCGTTGCTACCAGAAACCGATGAGAGGAGATCGCCCATTGCCAAAGTCTGAGAGCTTCTCGACACAAGGGGTAGGACTTGGTTCCGCCCTGTTTGTTGATATACCATACTACAGACATGTTGTCTGTGTGAACTGCAATTGTTCCCAAGGGAAGAAAGTCGTTGAGGGCTTGCAACGTTAAAAGCACTGCTCTCATCTCTAGGACATTTATGTGCAGATGGTATTCGAACGGTTGCCATGTCCCATGAACCATCCTGCCCTGATAATGACCCCCCCACCCGATCAGGGAGGCGTCTGTAGTGACTGTGGCTACCGGGGCTGGGGATACAAAGGGTCTGCCTTGATGAATCTGGGGAGAAGAAATCCACCATGATAGATGATTCTTGCAAATTTGTGTCACCAGGATTTGGTGACGCATGGGAAGTTGTTGGTAAGACCACTGGGTAAACAACATCCATTGAAGAAGACACATGTAGAAGCGGGCCAGGGGAAGAAGGGTAATAGCCGCAGCCATGAGGCCCAACACCTTCAGAACCATTCTGGCTTGCACCTTTTTGCTGGCAAGGATGATCCTCATGTGACTTTGGATATCTGAGATTCTTTGGTCTGTGAGGGTTGCTGACATCCGAACAGTGTTTAAGTTTGCGCCTATGAAAGTAATAGACTGGCAGGGCAATAAGGAGGATTTTTCGTAGTTGATCGAAATTCCTAATTGAGTGCAGAGATTTAGGGTGTAATCCCTGGCTTGAATAAGTTGATGCCTGGTGGTGGCTGAAAGGAGCCAGTCATTGAGATACGGAAACACCTGGAATCCTTGACGTCTCAGGTGAGCCGTGACCACTGCCATACATTTGGTGAACACTCTGGGGGCTGTAGTGAGACCAAAGGGCAGGGCTCTGAATTGAAAATGACTGGACCCCAGCCAACAGCGGAGAAACCTTCTGGAGCATCTGTGAATTTTTATGTGATAGTACGCGTCCTGAAGATCTATTGAACACATCCAGTTGTCCTTTTCTAGGAAGGGCAAAATTGATTGAAGTGTGACCATTCGAAATCTTGTCTTTCTCACAGACTTGTTGAGTCAGATCCAATATTGGTCTCCAGTCTCCCGTCTTTTTGGGGACCAAAAAGAATCTTGAGTAGATTCCGGGCTCTGAATGGTCTGTTGTAACTGGCTGAATGGCTCTTTTTTGTAGAAGCTTTGATACTTCTAACTCTGCAATTTCCCTTAGACCGGGTGGCACATCTGGAAGGGAATTTTTGTGAGTGAAAGGACTTTCCTCGAAAGGAATCTTGTAACCCTCGGATATGATAGACTGTACCCATCTGTCTTGAGAGGGAACGCCAGGCTTCTGGGTACAGCGATAGTCTTCCCCCGACTGCCTCCAAGGAAGGACAGTCGGGCAACACCTCAGGGATGCTGGAAGGGCTTGTCAGAGAGAGGCTCTCTGCTTCCCTGGTTTTGTGGACCCCCTCTGCCTCTAGAGCGGCATCTGTTATTATCACCCCGTCTGCCTCTAGGGGTAAACTGACCACATGTATCCGTGTGACTCCTTGGGATTTACGGAACCACATTTTTCCCCTTCTGACCTTTGGGGTAAGGTCTAGATGGGGTAGAAAATGGACCCTACGGCAGAAAGAGTCTTGCCGTCCTGCTCACACCTGGTCAATGTATCCTTCACTTGAGGGCCAAACAATGCTGACCCATCAAAGGGAGAGTTTGTGAAGGACACCTTAAAGGGATCTGCAAAATTACAGAGCCGCATCCAGGATTGACGTCTAAGAGCCACTCCTGTACCTGCGGCTCTACTCGCTCCATCTGCTGCATACGAGATCAGCCGCATGGAGGAGTTTGCTATAGAATTAAGGATTCCGAGCTGAGAAGCAATTTTGTCCTGAGCCCCTGGAGCTGTAGGATCCTGTACTACTTCACCTAGTTCTTTTAGGATGTCCCTTTGGAGTCTGGTGAAGTGACATAAATAATTCAGCGACCGCATAGCAAAGGTCACTGAGGAAAACATCCGCTTACCATACCTGTCCATGGTCCTAGAATCCTTGTTAGGAGGATGGACTGGTACAGAAGGATCTGCAAGTTCCTTCTTAGTGGCGGCCGCCACCACCATGGCATCAACAGGGACACCTTTTGTAAGGAATTGTTTTTCAGAAGGGGCTGTAATAAATTTAGACGGCCTCCTAGGAACTGGCTCTACAGAATCAGGAGCAGCCCAAGCCTTCCGAGCAATAACCTCCATCAGGGGGTCGAAAGGAGGAGACACCCAGGAGGTGGAGGGTCGAGATCCAAATGCCTCTAGGTATACTGACTCATCCTCGGAGGGATTGATGGAGGGCCAGTTTCCCCTCTGTTTTAGGAGTTCTAGGATGTCTGAAAAGGAGACATCCTCAGAGGGGGATCTTGGGGATCCCTCCGACTCATCTAAGTCGGTATCTGAGGTGGTAGACTCAGGGGAGTCCAGGTGCTTCCTCTTACAAGTCCTCTTGCGAGGAGGATCTCCTGACGGGTCAGGAGAGTCCTCGGAAGAGGGGGTTCTTCCCAATGGGGAAACCTGAGGCGGTGGATCTCTCGGTCCGGGAGCAAGAGTGTGGGAAGAGATATCGACAGGCACCGTAGAGGGAGGAGCTAAGGGAATAGACTGCTGACTGAGCCCAGTGGACAGTACACTCTTCATCACCTCAAAGGCTCCCCTCCCTGGAAGATCCGAGAGAACCCGTTCCGAAGAAAGAGGGACTCCCAGGCCCACCGAAAGGGAAGGCTCCGAGGCAGATGTCGGAGCCGAGCTCACCAAGGCCGAGGCTCCAAGGGGAAGAGCGGGGTCGGACAAGGGTCCGATGCCACTCACCCCCTCGGAGGAGACCAGGGAAGCCCGGCCACCGAATACCTCCAAGGAAGGTCTCGAAGAGGAGATAAGAGTAGATACTGAAGGTGCAGAAGGGGGGAGGATCTGTCCTTCAGCCATAGCCGTAACTATTCCCGTAGACTCCAGTTCCAAACTCTGAGGCAGAGTTGAAGGAGGAACTTGAAGAGGGTGTGGACTAATAGTCGTCTGTTGAGACGGACTATGCAGCATCTGGGCCAGTGCCTGCGATTAACAATCTACTTACCACCCTCTCTAAATCATGGTCTGATAACCTGGACGACCTCGATGATCGGCTCCGATGGCTCCGCTCCGAAAGGAGAGGTGAGGCCAGAGCCGACAGTATCAGCTCCAAGGAAGGGGACCTGGACCTCTTCCTCGAAGGGACCATCGGAGCTGAAGAAACTACAGATCCAGACGGAGCTGATAACTTTTCGGCTCCAAATGAAAGTTTCGATGCATCGGCTCCAGCCGGAGCCGATACAGACATAGCAGTAATGGTGTCGGAGCCGGTTGGAGCCGACACCGAAGCCTGAGCGACATGGTGGTCGGAGCCGACACCAAGGTGACTATTACAGTATCGGCACCGATAGCCATCGGTGCCGAAGATTTTGGCAAGATAGGATCGGCTCCAGCCGGAGCCGATTTCGACTCCAAAAGAGTCGGAGCCGAGGCCGCAGGCTTAGAAACAGAAGCCTGGGCCTTGGTAGACTTAGAAGTCTTGCTCGGAGCCGATTTGGCCGGAGAGCCCTCCGGTTTAAGGAGGCCCCTTAAAATCAACTTATTTCTCCTCTCCTGCAGGACTCTCTGGCTAAAGGAGTGACAAATTGCACAGGAGTCCTGCAGGTGGAGAGGTCCCAGGCAGTATAAGCAAGAAGTGTGACCGTCTGTCAGAGACATCTTCTGACAGCACGAGTCACACTTCTTGAAGCCTGAGACCCTTTGCTCTTTGGACATGGTTGTACACAAAACAGTACACACACACAGTCCCAATCAGACAACTAAAGATTAAAGAATAAACAATAATTACCCTCTCACACGCACACCCTAACAGGGGGGGGGGGGATGGGAGGGAATAAAGGCCTGACTAAAAGGAAGGGGAAGGAAAAATAAAGTTAGTCAGAAAAGGGCTTACAATTAAGTAAAAAGGAAAGGATTCTATAGAAAAGTGGTTATTATTAAATTTGGGGCAACTAGAAGTTTAAATCTAAACACTTACCAGGAGCTGGCAAAAGGAGGACCTCATCAGCGAAGTGGCAAACGAGATCTGGGTACTTACCGCCTTGCATCATGGGATATGGGGCTGCCTCGAGCTGGTAAAAGTGACTCTCGAGCTTAGCAAAGTGCCGACCCATCAAGCAAGAATGAAGGCAAGATTGACAACTTAACATTTACCATTTTATGACAAGCTCATTCATGAGATTAAATTTATTATTTTAGGTAAAGTTTGGTTGTGTAAGTAACCTTTCCATAATAGTAGATGTTTGAATGTTCACTGCTGCAGTAGCCTTAGCTATAAAGGTTATATCCTGTCAAGAATATAACATCTGGACAGCTTCCAAAGCTTCAGTGCACCTTCGAATTTTCCTAAACCAACAGTTAGCTTGACCTCAGCTAACTAAACAGACAGGTTTGGGTGCTAAGTCCTTCAGAGCTTTCAAGCCGATACAGAAAGGGAGGCTCAGCCTTGAAAGGATAGTGCTAGGAATAACAAAAATTAATTGTCTACACCCTGGCATAAATAACACACCAAAAAATAAGGGGGATGGAGGGAGGGAGCAGCTACTCTAACAGTGATCATTTGAACATCTACTGTTATGGTAAGTTTACTTACACAAATTCTACTATGTTAATTATATTGATCAATGTCACAGTATCCTTAGCTATACGGAAGGATAGGAATTCAGGAGGCTCTGCGGTATGGTCCTTACAAAGCCTGATCTAGACCTAGAGAAGGAATCAAGCGTATAGTGCTTTGTAAAAGTATGTACAGAAGACCAAGCTTTTGCTTCTAGAATCCAACAATTTCCAAAAAAAAAAAACAGGTGAAGCCAATGCCCTGGAAGAGTGGTCATGCACCCTGCCTGGAATAGTTCTGTTATGGTGAGAATAACAAAAGGAAATAGCTTGAGACAACGATTTAGGAATAGTTTGTTATGACACAGGCTGTGCCTTCTTCTTCCCATCACAGGAAATGAACAACTGAACTAAAGATCTTAAAGACTTGTTTTTTTCAAAAATAAGTACCTGAGTTCAATGTGGACATTCAGTGTATGGAGTATCCTTTTTTCCTCCTTTTTTTCAGGAAAGAAAACGGAGATGGACAGTTTGGCTTAAAGTAAACTCAGATAAAACATTAGGCATAAAAGAAGGAAATAATATAAGGTTGACTCACCATGAGAGCTTGCAAATCAGGCAGGAGTGGCCCTAGGTCAACTGGTACCCTAGGCAAAAGGGCTCCATGGCGCCCCCCAACTCATTACCTGCCCCCCCCCTGTCTACCACACCCAAACCAAATAAAAAAAGTGCCCCTGCTAGACCGCTTGCAGAGGTCAGAGCAATCTCTAAAACTGTTTTCCATGTTAAGAACCTTAAGTCAGTTAAGTTAACTGGTTTATATGAAGCAACAATAAGGTTTTCTAACACAACATTTATATTCCGCTGATGTGCCACCTGTTTCCTAGGAGGCTTAGTATGCAACACCCCTTCAAAAACATTTGGATGCGAGAAATCATTGAAAGAGGAGGATCCATAGGCAGACATGCTGAAAGACTGAAATGGCCAAATAATGAACCTTGATGGAGGACAGTAGCTCCCACATATAATGTAGAAACAAATGCTAGTCCTAAATGGGTGTTAGTTCTTGCATTTCAACAACTACAAAACCTTTTTTATTTACTATTTATTTACTGACATTTGATTACCGGGAAAAATGACTGGGTAGCAGCCTATTTTCAGCGTTGGCCCAGGAAGAAAGGCTCCAAATTATTACAAAACATTTAAGAACAATCATTTTGCAATCTTTAAAAATAAAACAAAACACCTGCAGTTTAAATAATTGTAACAAATTAGACATAATATAAAAACATTAGTTAAGAATCTATACAAGGTATATGACAATAATGTAATACTTAGAGAAATGTTAGACAAATTTTAGAGAAATTAAAGGTAGGTTAGTCTAATATGAATAGGAATTACAATATGAAGTGAGGGAAAAACAATCTTACGGTATATTTAGAAAGAAAGTCAGGGAAGAGAATTTGATGGTGGTAAGGAAGAAAGTGAAGAAGGGAGGTATAACGAATGAAAAGCTACTTGTTCACATTTAGGGATATAGTTTATCCTGGTTTTGAGCTAGAACAGAGCCAGATTTTAGCAACAACGTCTTTCAGATTGGTTTTAAAAGGGGGGGGGGGTGCATAGACATGATGGATTCAGGTAAGGAGATCCAAGCCTTAGCAACCTTGTACGAGTACAGACAATGCTCAGCAGATTTGTTAGGTTTGAAGACAGACAGGAGTTTTTGACAACTGGATCACAACTGCCAACTGAGAATAGTTTTAATGTTTTTAGTGCTGGGCAGACTGATAGATGCTGGATAATTTTATAGGTGGTAAGAATTTGTGTATATGTTAGTTGATGTGGTAGTTCTAACCAATTAAGGCTTTTCAGTGCTACACAATGGTGGGTTCTGAAAGGGGTATGTGCTGCAAATTTAGGAATTTTGTTATAGCATTGTTCAACTTTTAATTTTTTGTGAAGCCTAGAGATTAGTAAGGATGGGGGGCACCATATAAAAGAGTGGGGAGGAGATTAGCAGGGGCAAGTGTAGTTTTAGTTGCATTGGTGAGAATGTTTTTGTCTCTGTAAAGCATACCTAGGTTTTGATGAGTTTTTCTTATGCAATTTTGTATATGCAGATCAAATGTAAGATTATCATTCACTATCACACACAATTTGCTACAGGAAGTGACTTCAATGGTTGTTGTATCAAGAGAGAGGACTTTAAATTTTGTTTTTTCATAAGACAGGGATTTGGAGGAAAAAGTAGTAGTTTAACCTTTTTTGGGTTGAGCATGAGTTGTAATAATATATGATTTTCTAGTTGCAGGCTTTCATGTGTCCATTAATATTTGTTACACTTCCTCAGGAAAAATGTGCCTAAAAGGTATTAAGATTATATCAGAAAGGGAGTTACTTGCAATTGTTTGGTTGGAGATGTACCAAACACCCCATATCTTAGGTGAGTAGATCCAGTCTGTCAGGAAGTTTGTTGGAATTCTGTCTATCCATTTCCAAAAGAAGGGAAAGCCTACATTGCCTGGGCCAGGATGGAGTCAGCACAATGACCCTGGATATTACTGGAAAGGGTGGGAAAGCATACGGGACATTTCTGCCCAAGAAAAATAAAAAGCACCTGTCTCCCAGGCACTTTTGCATGGAATCCTGGCGCAGAATTTTACCAACTGACTTCTGTGCTTGGAGACAAAAAAGATCAATTCAAGGTGTCACCCATAATTAGATCAATTCTTGAAAGACTCCCTGATTCAACTTCCATTTCTGTAGGTCTGTTTGGTTCTGATCAGCTTGTCTGTCACACAGTTTTGCTCTGACAGTAGGCAAGATGCCAGTAGAGTGAGATTGTGCTGAAAAGCTATATCCCAGGCTACCATGACTAGTCTGTACAGACAGTAAGATCTGGCTCCCCCTTGTTGGTTTGTGTACTACATTATTGTGGTGTTATCTGTAAACACTTGTAGAGGTCCCTGAGACCACAGATGATTGAGAGAGCTGAGAACATTTAGTGCCAACATTTGTTTGGTCTGCATTTTCTGTTTCAAAGACTCTGCATATGTATCCCCATAGATATTTATCCACAAGCGATCTCTGAGGCGTCTTCTGTGACCTACTGGGGTAAGGAAGAAGAATCAGAGACCTGGATTCTAAAAACTTTTCTCCATTACAAAATCTCCTTTTTTTACATCTCCCAAAACTGGCATCTGACGTGTCAGTGGATGCTGATTTTGGAACCACACAGACTTCAGGTAGCACTGGATGTTTCTTATGTGCAGTCTTATGAGAGGGATATTGAGAATCATACAAGCAATGAGACCCAAAATATTGATTCTTTCCCCGGTTGGGACAGTAGTGTGAGTGGAAAAACTCATGAATACAAATCTACTTTTTCTTGTGGTAGAAAAGCTGTTTGAACAAGGGAACAAGGTGCCCAGCATGCACTCTAGAAAAATAATCCTGTTGGAAGGACTAAGACAAAATGTTTGCATGTTCTCCTTGAAGACCAGTCTATGTAGGAGAAAACTTACCCAGGTGAGAGATTCCTGACACTTTGCAAAGATAAGCAAATTGTCTAAATAAGGAAAAAAATGAATACCTTGCAGTCTACAGCAGGCTATCATAACAGCTAGACACTGGCAATACAGATAACTGATTATGTGCATAGCTCTCAACTGTGCAGATCTTTCAAAGAATGTTTACATTTTGGCCTTGCGTTTTTGGTCTCTTTGTCAATAAATTTGTGGTTTTCAGGCAAACCAGTGATGACTGAAGTGACTAAATTATGACAGATCTTTGAGTTTCAGACTTCATATCCTTCAGAAAATGTCTGCTAACACTAAACCTTTTGTTCTACTAATGTTTTAAGTTGATAAGAACAATATTTAAAATCTGTACCTATTTTTGTGTCTTTACCCCCCCCCTTTATTTTTGGTTTTGTCCAGATTTCTTGTGCTGAGAGGTGAAGAGGTATGATTGTGTGATCCAGGTGCAGAAAACCTTAAGAGGAAAAGACATTATAAATTGGGTTCTACAGGAATGTGATGATGCACATTTTAAATCTTATGTTACTAGAAATCTCAAATGAGGAATAAAACATAAGTTGTAAAGGGATAACATTTTGAACATGGCCATTATGACAAACAGGTTCAGAAAGAAAAGATCCATAACTAGTCTCCAAAGAATCCTCCATCTTTGGCACCAGAAGCATTTTTGAATTAAACCTCCTAACTGTAAAAGAGGGACTGCTTCAACCAATTCCTGTGACAGCAGATACTGAATGACAGCGGGGAAAAGAGGAGCTTGGTCTAGTGGATGAAGGTGATCTGAAGAAGGCCGGTATTACAGGACGAAAGTGCTTATGTCTACTTTCTGATTTTATCATTCATTTTTAATAAATATTGTGTGGTTTTAACGACTGTTTTTCCTGCATTTGCAGTTTGGCCTTACATCCATTCATGGGTTCCCAGCTCTTATAGAGTTTTTCTTGAATGGAGGTAATCCTTTATAAAGGAGGGACAGACCTCCACTGTCCTCTGTAACTATGATGGATTACTTTCAGACTCCATCTGTCTGAAGTTATCTGCTGTCAAAGAGAGAGAAACAGAGGTTCAGACTTTCTGGAAGGAGTAAGGGTTTGACTGGATTGCAGGGGTGGAGCTCTGAAAGTAGACTTTCAGACTTATTAGACTGTTATTCCTTCTGGGGGGGGGTCCATTTTTTTAGATTCTCCCTGCCAGAGGAGTAGTTAGGCATTTGGAACTCAGGGCAAGACCATCATTTGTTTCCTCCCAACCCGCAGAGTAATTTTGTTTTTGATTTTTTTTTTTTTTTTTGAACAGAGGTGGGTGCCTTGACAACAGCTTTTTATAAAATACATAGACAACAGGTTTAAAAGCATGTCCAAACAGGAAGTTTAATGTACTTTCGGTACTTTCAGAGTTAATCATTTAACTATCATGTGACACATAACCAAAGACAAACAGCTTTAGCAATTTAAATATACAGCACAGATATTAAAATTAAAAATAAAGCAATATTCAGCAAAACCCACATCTCTTTGCAGGTACAATCCAAAGGCCAACAGCAGCATAACAAATTATGCTATTAATAGCTTAGTAAATATGAACTACAACACAGAAAAACGTGAGCTAACTGTTGCTGTGGCACAGGCAGAAAAATGCATCCTGACCCTTAGTATAATGCACAAAAAAGTTTAGTGTGCATTGAGACACCATTTGCAATTAACATTTATATTATATTGACAGCTTCTTGTAATTCATTTTAATAGTCAGTGCTAGTTCAGTTAACACTGAATGTATACCTCTCAACTTCCTGACACAAGAAATCTGGACACAGCTTTAAATAATGGAGGCAAAGGCCCAAAAATAGGGAGAGATTTTAAATATTGCTCTTATAAACGTAGAACGTCATTAGAATAACAGGTTTTGTGTTAGTGTGCATTTTTCTGAACGATATGAAGTCTGAAACTGAAATGTATGTCATTATTTAGTGACTTCAATCCTCTGTAATTTTCCAGAAAATCACAAATTTTAAGATGAGCAGACCAAAAAACTGAGTCAAACTCTGCACATTCTGTGAAAATCTGGACAGTTGAGCGGTATGAGTGTTATCTACACAACGAGTGGTTTATTGTTTGCTAACAGCATGTTTCAGTAATATAGTAAGATAATAGACACTTAAACAGCGTTTGTTTACTGTTTAGTAAGAGGGTTGTGCTCTACTAGACAATATAGGCTGTAGCTCCGAGGGTCTTATTTCAGTTATAAATTTATTTCTTTATTTATTTTTTATTTTACATTTGTTTACCGAGAAAGTCTGACTGGGCAGGCTGCCCATTTTCAGTGGATGCCTGGGGAGAAAAGCTCCATTATTAACAGTACCAAATAATAAGTAAATAAGAAAAGAGAGAAATCACTGTAGGTGTACAATACAGAGCATACATAAGTCATTTTTTCATACACAAATAAAGAAGTTATGTACTCACCATAACGTTCCATGTGTGTTGTCCATCTTGCCTTTATTCTTCACTGGTTGGGTTCAGAACCGATCCTCAGTTCTGACTTGGCCGTTTACAAAAGCTCTAGGTCTTTCACTGGCTCATGGCTGTATCCCTGTCCCATCATAACTTAGGAAAGCTCCCCAGATCTTGTTTGCTGATATAAAATATGTAACAATAAAACTTATTCAAAATTTATAAAGCAATGAAGAAGGTTGGAGAAAAAGAAGTTATGTACCTACCATAACGTTCCATGTTAGGTGTCTTCATCTCATCTTTTTTCTTGCTGGTTGGGATCGGAGCCGTTCCTCGGCTCTGACTTGGCCATCTTCTATAGCTCAAGAGCTGTTTACTGGCTCGAGGCTACCCCTTTTCCCATGATGCCTAGCACTAGTTACCCAGATCTCGTTTGAAATAGCTAACCCCAGACATAGCCAGAGAATCAACCTGTCTGAGCAAAAGGGTTGAACATACCTGTCATACTCCCTAAGTCAGTAGAGGAAACTAACCAGAGAACACTCAGCCAGTGAAACCAAAACTCCTCTTGATCCAATAGGACAGGGGGATGGGGGGTGGGGCGCAAGAAAGAAGACAAGATGAAGACAACTAATATGGAACGTTATGGTAGGTACATAACTTCTTTATGTTAAGTTGTCTATCTTGCCTTCGTTCTTGCTGGTTGGGACAGCGTCCCTAACACCTACAATCCTGGGTGGCTCATTGGACCAGACTCTTCAGAGCAGTGGAACCAAAGTCAGCTCTGCTCCTGGAGACCATATCTAGCTTGTAATGAGAGATAAAGGTATGAGGATTTGCCCAAGTAGCAGCTGCACAGATAGACTCCATGGGCAACCTAGACTGGAAGGCTACAGAGGTGGCCAAAGCCTAGTAGAATTACCTTTTGCTTTGATAGGCAACTCTTTGTTTCTCAATTGATAAATGACAGTAATAATGTGAGACAACCACCTGGATAAGGTCACTCTGGAAACTGGGAGACCTTGTTTACCTAAAGCATAGGAAAGGAATAGTTGGTCCGACTTCCTTATATCCTTAGTCCTATGCAAGTAAAAATACAATTGTCTATGAACGTCCAATTGGTGTAATTTGTATTCTGCCTTGTTTGTGTGGTTAGGAAAAAACACAGGAAGGTCTATAGATTGGTTTAAATTATTTTCTGAGCAGACTTTTGGAAGGAATGATGGATTAGTCCTCAGAGCAACCCTGTCCTTATGAAAAACCAAGCATGGAGGATGAACACATAGTGCCTGAAGTTCGGAGATGCGTCTGGCTGAAGTAATAGCTACCAGAAAGAGTGTTTTCCAAGCTAGAAACTTAATTGAGCAGGACACTGCAAGTTTGAAGGGGGGCATAATTAAGGAGGTTAGTACCAAATTAAGGTCCCAAGGAGGAGGGGGATCTCTCACTGGAGGTCTAAGGAGAGTAGTCCCTCTTAAAAAGGCTTTACAGAGATTATGAGACATAATGTTTGAATTAGACAACCCAACATGAAAGTTAGAAATGGCTGCCAATTGAACCCTGATTGTAGCAGAAGCAGACCCAGAATGAAAAAGTTGTGCTAGGAACTCCAGAATTTTGTGGACTGGGGCTGAAAAGGGATCTACGTTCCTAGCCACTGCCCAGCAAGAAAAACGTTTCCATTTGCTAGCATAAGTTTTTCTAGTTGTGGACTTGTGAGAGGAGACAATAATCTCACGCACAGCCGGGGAAATGCTGGGAAGTCTGGCTAAGGTTGGAAGTGGAGCAACCAAGCTGTGAGCTGGACTGTTTTGAGTGATTGATGAAGCCCACCTGATTGGTGAATCAGTAGGTCTGGAATCGGATCCAGAGTCCAGGGCTGATCAAGAAGGTAATGGTGCAAGAATGGAAACCATATCTGTCGAGGCCAGTAGAGGGCAATGAGGATCATTTTGCAACCCAACGATATTGCTTTCTGTAAGAGTTTCGGTATCAGGGGAAACAAAGGGAAGGCATAAAGACGTCCCTGAAGCCAATCGTGGACTAGAGCGTCTCTGGGAGTGTGCCCTAGAAGCGGAAGAAGGGAGAAGTAGTTGCTGCATTTGCTGTTGAAGGGGGTGGCAAAAAGATTGCAGCAAGGCTGTCCCCATTTGCGGAAGATCAGATCCACAACTACCTGATTCAGAGACCGCTCGTGAGGCATAAGAATAGCTCTGCTGAGCCTGTCCACTATGATGTTGGACCTCCCAGGGATGTGCGTCGCAATCAGAAATCGTTGGGAGGAAATCGCCCCCTGATAGAGTCTGAGTGCTTCTCGACATAGGGGGTAGGACCTGGTTCCGCCCTGCTTGTTGATGTACCACACCACTGACATGTTGTCCATTTGAATTGCAATGGACCCAGAAGGGAGAGAATCTTGAAGAGCTTGCAACGCTAGGAGCACAGCTCTCATTTCTAGGACATTTATATGCAGATGGTACTCGTGAGGCTGCCAAGTGCCTTGGACTGTCCTGCTCTGATAATGCCCCACCCTATCAGGGAGGCGTCTGTGGTCACTGTGGCAACCGGAGGGGGCTGAATGAAGGGTCTGCCTTGAGTCACTAGTGGGGAGACCACCAGGAAACGTGCCTTTTGCATGCTTCTGTGAGCATGATCATGTGAGACATGGGCAGCTGTTGGAAAGACCACTGTGTGAACAGAAGCCACTGAAGGATCCTCATGTGAAAGCGGGCCAGTGGGATTAGAAGAATTGCCGCTGCCATGGAACCCAGACTTTGAAGGATGAACCTGGCTTGTATCCTTTTGCTCTGCATTAGAATTTGTACTTGCTGGTGAATTGTAGACACCCTTTCTGGCGGTAGCCTTGCAGACATGTTCCTTGTGTCTAAGTCTGCTCCTATATAAGTGATAGATTGACAGGGCAGCAAGGCAGATTTTTCAAAGTTTATTGTAATGCCTAGCTGGGAGTAGATTGTGATTGTGTAGTCCCTGGCTTGCAGAAGTTGAAGCCTGGTAGTAGCAGCGAGGAGCCAGTCATCTAGATATGGAAACACCTGGAATCCTTGACGTCTCAGGTGAGCCGTGACCACTGCCATACATTTGGTGAACACCCTGGGGGCTGTGGTGAGACCAAAGGGCAGAGCTCTGAACTGGTAATGACTGGCTCCCAGCGGAAGCGAAGGAGCCTCCTGGAGCGTCTGTCCATTTTGATGTTGTAGTACACATCCTGAAGATCTATGGAGCACATCCAATTGTCCTGACCCAGAAAGGGTAGAATAGACTGTAGCATGACCATCCGAAACTTTGTTCTTTGAACAGACTTGTTTAGTCTGCTGAGATCCAGAATCAGTCTCCAGTCCCCTGTCTTTTTTGGTACCAAAAAGAACCTTGAGTAAGTTCCGGATCTGTGTTGGTCTGCTGGGATTTCCTGGATGACTCTTTTTTTTTTTAGCAGTTTTGAAACTTCTATGACTGCTTGGTTCCCCAGATTGGGTGGAACATCTGGAAGGGATTTGCTTGACGGTAAGGGGGGGTTGAGAGAAGGGAATTTTGTAACCTGTGGATATAACTGACCGTACCCATTTGTCTTGCGTTAAATTTTGCCAGGCTTTTGGGTACAGTGAAAGTCTTCGCCCGACTGCCTCCAGAGACGGGCAGCCGGGCAACCCTTCAGGGATGCTGAAAGGGCTTCTCAGAGAAAGATTCTCTGTTGCCCTGGTTCTGCGGACCCCCTCTGCCACGAGGGTGGCATCTGTTGTTGTTGTTTCCCCCCCTGCCCCTGGAAGAAAAATTGCTACGTGTGTCAGACGAGGCTCCCTGGGATTTTCAGAACCACATTTTACCACTCTTCTGACCCTTGGGGTATGGTCTGGAAGGAGTGGAAAACCAGACTCCCATGGCAGAGAGAGTCTTGCCTTCTTGCTCACACCTAGTCAAAGTGTCTTTCACCTGTGGTCCAAAAAGAAAGGAACCATCAAAGGGGGTGTTGGTGAATGATGCTCGAAAGGGTTCCGCAAAATTACACAGCCACATCCATGCATGTCTCCTAAGAGCCACACCCGTACCTGCAGCTCTACTCGCACCATCGGCTGCATAGAAAATGAGCCTCATGGAGGAGTTGACTACAGAATTAAGGGTCGCCAGCTGGGAAGCCACTTTAGCTTGAGCCCCCTCAGCTGATGGACCTTGAAAGATATCTCTGAGCTCTTTAAGGAGATCCCTCTGAAGCCGGGTAAAATGGCATAAGTAATTCAGTGACCTCATAGAAAAAAGTCGCTGAAGCAAACATTTGCTTCCCATATCTGTCCATGGTCCTAGACTCCCTGTTAGGAGGATGGACAGATGAAGAGGTTTCCGCTAACTCTTTTTTGGTGGCTGCTGCTACCACCGTGGCATCAACAGGAACACCTTTGGTACGGAACTGCTTATCATGGGGTGCTGTGAAGAACTTGCCAGATCTCCTCGGAGTTGGTTCCATTGTATCCAGGGCTGACCAAGCCTTTCGAGCCACCACTGACATAAGTGGATTGAAAGGCAGAGAAACCCAGGAGGTGGAAGGTCGGGAATTGAACGCATCCAGGAATACAGACTCATCCTCGGTAGGGACTAGGAGATTCCAGTTTCCCCTCTGCTTAAGCATTTCTAGGATGTCCAAAAAGGAAACATCTTCAGAGGGGGATCTCAGGGACCATTCTGAGTCATCTAAGTCTGTATCAGAAGTGACAGACTCAGGGGAGTCAATGTGCTTCCTCTTGCACTTCTTCTTATGAGGGGGCTCCTCTGAAAGATCAGGGGAGGCCTCAGAAGAAGAGGAAATGCCCAATGGGGTGCCCTGGAGCGCCGGTTCCCCACGCTTGGGATCTGGAGGAGGAGCAGAGGTTGGCACAGGCACTACAGGGGACGGAGACGATGAGGCCGATAGTGGAGCTGACTCAGTGGCCAGCACACTCCTCATGACATCGAAGGCATCCCTGCCACGATGCAGAGAAGGCTCCGGTTCCAAGGAAATTGGAATCCTTCTCCGCACCAAGGCAGACAGCTCCGAGGCCGATGTAGGAGCTGAGCTCACCTGCGCCGAAGCCCCGAGAGGGAGAACGGGGTCGGACAAAGGTCCGATGCCACTCGCCTCCTCGGAGCTGACGAGGGAGCCCCGGCACCCAGATCCCTCGACAGATGGCACCATCGAGGGAATCGGAACCGACGACAGAAGCAAAGGAGATAGAGTTATTGGTGCCGACGGATCCACTACTCAAACCCCAATGAACTCCGGCTCCGAGCTCAATGGAGTTGGAGGAGGAACATCGATAGAAGTGGATGGCACCGACACCTGTTGAGGAGGGCTGGACAACATCTTGGCAAGTGCCTGTGACTTTAGCAACCTATTGACCACTCTCTCCACGTCGTGATCCGAGAGCCTAGAGGATCAAGAGGAGTGAGAAGATCTGTGACTGCACTCGCTCTGAAGCAGGGGAGACCGAGGAGACGAATGTATTGATTCCAGAGAAGGGGACCTTGGCCTCTTGTGGCTGCACGAAGGCTCTGAAGTTTCTGATGGAGCTGACGGGGAGATAGTCTTATCAGTTCCAGCTGGAACCGAAGTAGCAGGCAGAGTCTAAACCAAAGATGGCTCAAAACTTGGAGCTGACGATTTGGTAGATTTTGGGGATTTCACAGGCTGATTCTTGGCCGGTGAATCCTGGGGCTTTAAAAGACCCCTAAGAATAAGCTTATTCTTATGCTCCTGCAGAAATCTTGGACTAAATGCATGGCAGATAGAACAAGAGTCCTGCAGGTGCACAACGCCTAAACAATAGACGCAAGAAGTGTGCCCATCTGTCAGAGACATTTTCTGACAGCATGAGTCACACTTCTTGAACCCAGACACCTTGGATTCTTTTGACATCCTGTAACAAAAAATACAACAATAGCTAACAACTCAAAATACAGTCTACAGAAAAACATTAAACTACACACTAAAGCTAACATTTTTTTTTTTAATAGGAAGCCTCTAACTCAAAAGGCTAGCCTATATAAAAAAGGTAGAGGGAAAGCATCTAACCTAAATGGCTAACCTGACAGGAAAAGGATAAGGGGGTAGGGGGAGAACTCTCTAAATTAAATGAGTTCTAAAGGGGTGGGAAGGAAACTACAAATACACACTTAGCTAACACAACAAATATAAGACTAAAAGTTAACAATAACCCCTAGGAAAAAGACTATTTCTAGTAAAAAGGTTCTATAAAAAAACTTTATACGAGCCTGTGCCAGAAAAACGACACCTCGCAGCCGAAGCAGCAAATGAGATCTGGGTAGCTAGCGCTAGGCATCATGGGATAAGGGATAGCCTCGAGCCAGTAAACAGCTCTTGAGCTATAGAAGATGGCCAAGTCGGAGCCGAGGATTGGCTCTGATCCCAACCAGCAAGAATGAAGGCGAGATAGACAACTTAACATCATATGTTTCCAATCATGACCACTCTATCCTTCCTGAAGGCGGGATGGACAACACATGTGGAATGTTATTGAGAGTACTTAACTTCTTTATGTGATGTTGTCCTATCTTGCCTTCATTCTTCACTGGTTGGGAGACCATCCCTAGCACTATCTTTCTAGGGTGGCTCACAGGACAATATTCTTCAGAACAGTGGACCCAAAAGAGGCCCTGTTCCTGGAGGCCAAATCCACTTTGTAATGAATGATAAAGATATGAGGCCTTGCCCATGTTGCATGGCACAAACAGTGTCAATTAGTAGTCTGGCCCGAAAGGCAGAAGAGGTTGCTATGACCCTTGACTTTAAGGGGGAGAGCTTTGTTGTGAGATTTGTATGCAAAAGTAATACAACCTGATAGCCATTTTGAAAGTGTGACTTTAAATATAGGAGCACCTTTTTTTGATTCTGAAAATGAGACAAATAATTGGTCAGACGTTCTGAATTCCTTTGTCCTATGTAAGTAGAAACATAACTGTCTATGTACATCCAGTTGGTGTAGCATGTATTTTGCCTTGTTGCCATAGTTGGGGAAAAACACTGGTAGTTCTATGGATTGATTCAAATTATACTTTGAGCATACTTTTGGAAGGAAGGATGGTTTTGTTCAAAGACATACTCTGTCTTTGTGGAAAAGCATGTAGAGGGGCTTTATAAAAAGTGCTTGTAGCTCTGAAGCTCTGCTAGCAGAAGTGATGGTAACTGTTTTCCATGTCAAAAACTTTAGATCACAGGATGATGCAGGTTCAAACAGGGGAAGAATCAAACAGGATACAACAAAATTTAGGTCCCATGGTGGTAGAGGGGTCTTAATGGGTGGTCTTAATAAAATAGCGCCCTTCAGAAAAGCTTTGCATAGTCTTTGAGAAATCAGATTTGGGCACAATTCACCTATATGAAAATTAGATATCGCTGCTAACTGGACTTGAATAGTAGCTGGTGCTGCACCTTCATTAAATAGCTTCGCTAAAAATTCAAGAATGGAGCCTATAGGTGCCTAAAAAGGATCAGTGTGGTTATTCGGTGCTCAAGAAGAAAATCATTTTCATTTGCTCCTGTATAATTTTCTCATTGAAGCCTTATGAGACAATATCAAGATATGTTTCATAGATGAAGAAAGGTTAGGGAGCCTGGCTATATTTGGAATTGTAGCAGCCAAGCTGTCAATATGAGGGTCTGGAGAGAGAGATGGAGCATCCCTGAAGCATGAGTCAGAAGGTCCGAAACTGGGTCCAGAACCCACGGCTCCTCCTGGAAATGAGGCCAAAGGACTGGTAACCAGATTTGATGAGGCCAGTATGGGGCAACGAGAATTAAATTGTTTCCCAAAGAGCTGGCTTTCTGAAGGACCTTGGGTATCAGGGGAAAGGGAGAGAAGGCATAGAGGAGACCTGTTGACTTCCCCAGAGGGGGGATTAGGGCAAAATAGCTGCTGCATTTGGCATTCATGGACGTTGCAAAAAGGTTGCAGTAAGGCTGGCCCCATTTGCAGAAAATCATCTCCGCTACTTCTGGTTTTAGGGACCACTCGTGAGGCATCAGAATTGCTCTGCTGAGTTTGTCTGCTATCATGTTAGATTTCCCCGGGATGTGTGTTGCTATCAGAAAGCATTGGGAGGAGGTTACCCATTGCCATACTCTCAGGGCTTCTCGACAAAGTGGGTAGGACCCGGTTCCTCCTTGTTTGTTTATATACCAAACAAATGACATGTTGTCTGTCTGTATTGCAACAGTTCCCAGCAGAAGAGAGTCCTGAAGTACCTAAAATGCTAAATGCACCACTCTCATCTCTAGAATATTGATGTGAAAATAAGCCTCGTGATCCTGCCAAGTTCCTTAGACTGTTGTTCCCAGATAATACCCCCCACATTATTTGGGAAGCGTCCATGCTCACTGTGGCTAAAGGTTGTGGCAGAACAAAGGGTCGACCAAATGTCACGTGAGTGGGGCGAAGGTCTTTCTTGCAGAATTCCATTATCAGAATTTGGTGGGGCATGGGTAGTTCCTGCAATGACCACTGAGTGAACAGCAGCCATTGCAGAAATCTCATGTGCAGGTGTGCTAATGGAACTAAGTTTATTGCTGCTCTTTTCAGGACTGTTCTTGCCTGTACTCTTCATGGAAAGAAGGTGCAAAACCTGATGTCATAGGACTTGAACTCTTCCTGGGAGAAGTTTTGCCATCATTTTTGTTGTATCTAGATCTGCTCCTATAAAAACTGTATGCTGAGATGGCAACAAGGCAGACTTCTCGTAATTTATCATGATTCCTATGTGAGAGCAGAGCTGTAATGTGGTGTCTCTTGCCTTTATTAGTAGATGCTTGGTGGTGGCAGTTAGGAGCCAGTTGCCTAAGTATGGAAACACTCAGAATCCTAGATGTCTCAAGTGAGCCGTGACCACTGCCATACACTTGGTGAACACTCTGGGGGCTGTATTGAGACCAAAGGGCAGACACTGAAACTGGTAGTGACCGTCTCCCAGCCAGAAGCGCAGATGACTCCTGGATCGCCTGTCCATATTTATGTGGTAGTATGCATTCTGGAGGTCTATAGAGCACATCCAATCATTTTTTCCCAGAAAGGGGAATATTAACTGCTGTCTTACCATCCGGAACTTTGTTTTCCTTACTGATTTATTTAATCTGCTTAGACCCAGTATAGGTCTCCAGTCCCCTGTTTTCTTTGAACTAAAAAGAATTTTGACTAAATTCCGGATCCTATTTGGTCTGTGGGGACTGTTTGGATGACTCTTTTGTCTAGCAACTTTTGAATTTCTAGAGTTGCCTGTTCTCTTTGACTGGGTGGAACGTCCGGGATGTTCTTTATGTTTGGGACGGGGAAGGAAAAGGGCATAGAGTAGCCTCTGGATATTGTGCTTTGTACCCATTTGTCTTTTGTTATTTCTAGCCAGGCTTCTGGGTACAAAGATAAGTGACCCCCGAGTGCCTCCAGAGATGGACAGGAATGAATCCCTGTCACCCTGATTTTGCAGACCCCCTCTGCCATGCAGACGGTGTCTCCCACTACCACTTCCCCCTCTTTCTCTGGGGGAAGAGTAACCACGTGTGTCCTGTAAAGCTCTCTGAGATTTTTGGAACCACATCTTTCCTCCTTTTTGACCTTTTGGGTAAGGTCTAGAAGGTAGTGAAAAACAGACTCCTATGGCAGAGAGTTTTTCTTTCTTGCTTGCACCTGGTGAGTGTGTCCTTAGCTTTTGGCCTGAAGATGAATGAGCCATCGAAGGGGGCATTAACAAAGGTAGACAAAGTGCTCCACAAAGTCACACAAGCACATCCAGGAATGCCTCCTCAGGAAAATTCCTGAACCCGCTGCAATGTTCGCTCCATCTGCTGCATAGGAAATAAGCCTCATGGAAGAGTTAACCACAGAGTTTAAGGTGGACAGCTGAGAGAAAACCTTGTCTGAAACCCCTGCAGCTACTGAACCTTGTAGAGTATCTCCTAGCTCTTTCAGGAGATCCCTCTGCTACCTAGTAAAATAAGTCAGATAAATCAGCGACCTGAGTGCAAATGTCACTGAAGAGAACATGCGCTTCCTGTATCTGTCCATCATATGAGACTCCTTGTTCATAGGTTCATAGGTAGGTACTAGGCTATCAGCCCTAGGGCCTATACAAGTCTAGCCAAAAAGGTACCCTGGCTTTCGCCACCCAAGAAAATTATTTTCCTGTGCCCCTGTCGAGCAGAGCCACAGAGGTGATCCCCAGGGTGAATTTCCTATTTCCCATCCATGTTCCGTGGAAGGACAGACGAGGATGTCTCTGAAAGTTCCTTTTTTGTGGCTGCCATCACCACCATAGCATCTACCGAAGTAAAAAATTCCCTGTTTGCAGGCACAGTAATAAACTGGTTTGGCCGCCGAGGAACAGGTTCCACTGAGTCTGGAGACTCCCACACCTTTCGACTAACTACTTGCATTGACCTCATTGAAAGGCGGAGGTACCCAAGTGGCGAAGGGTGAGACCCAAAAGCCTTC
Source organism: Protopterus annectens (assembly GCF_019279795.1). Taxonomy (NCBI): domain Eukaryota; kingdom Metazoa; phylum Chordata; order Ceratodontiformes; family Protopteridae; genus Protopterus; species Protopterus annectens. Next base: position 1,813,032,976 of record NC_056743.1, read on the forward strand.
AGGTATACAGACTCATCCTCAGAAGGGTTAATGGGCTTCCAGCCCCCTCTCTGCTTAAGGACTTTCAGGATGTCTGCAAAGGAGACATCCACAAAGGGTGACTGTGGGGACACTAATGACTCATTGAGGTCTGTATCAGAAGTGATGGACTCCTCTGGCGAGTCTAAATGATTCCTCTTGCAAATTTTCTTATAAGGGACCTCTTCAGAAGGGTATTCTGGAGAAGTTTCAGAAGAGAGGGTTTCACCTGATGGGGTATCCAGAGACCTAGGGTTTCCACATGTCTGTGGATGGTGTGGTGCCGAGACAGATGACAGTGCTTTTGGGGAAATAATGTCAGGACCTAAGAATGGAGCTGTCTGTGGAGACTGTGCTCTCCTCATTACCTCAAAAGCCCCATCCCGTGATCCGACGATACTTCTGTCTCCGAAGAGCCAGAAGGAATCCCTGGAATCAAGGGGCTTGGCTCCAAGGCCAATGTAGGAGCCAAGCTCACCTGTGCCAAAGGCCCAAGAGACAAGGCCGGATCCGACAACTTTCCGATCTATATCCCCTCCCCAGACCTGACCAGACAGCATTGGCTCCTAGACTCCTTGAGTTCAGATGGAACCGAGGATGTCAGAGCAGATGTTGGGCCTGAAGAACCCAGAATAGGTCTTGGCACTGACGATTCCACTACAATATGTTCCAGACATTTCAGCTCTGAGGTCCCAGGTCGGCTGGGAGGAGGAATTGATGTGGAAGTGGAGGTCCTGGTTGGTTCTGAATCCCTGTGGGTTGGAGCTGATAGTTTGGCCAGAGTCTGTGTCCATAAGAGTCTGCGCATCACCTGATCCACATCATCACCATCTGAAAGACTCCTGGAGGATCAAGAGGAGGGAGCGGGAGATCTGACTGTTTGCAGTGTAGGAGAACTTAACTGGCTCCATAATTCAAACTCCATTGGCACCGAGACAGAAGGAGCCAATGAAGGAGATTTCCCGGGTCCAGCATTCTTTGGATCTGGGGATACCACTTTAGTCAATTTTTTTAGCTGGCTCTAAAAGCCCAGTAGAAGGAGATGACCTTTTGCTAGATTTGCCTGACTTTGGTAATGGAGATTTGACTAATTTAGAAGTGCCCTGACCTTCTTCCAGTGCTCCAGCAAAGGGAGACTCTAATACACCTCTCACTATAAGTTTATTTTTTGTCTCAAGTAGTACTCTTGAGCTGAAGCAGTGGCAAATGGAACATGACTCCTGTAGATGCACTGCTCCCAGACAGTATACACAAATAGTGTGACCATTGGTTAAAGATATCTTTTGGCTATATTTTCCACATTTCTTGAAGCCAGAAGGATTGGTTTCCTTGTGATCTTTAGACATATTCAGAATACAACAATCAACCACAGCAATGACCAGAATAATAACAACAACTTAACAGTGTACCTAGTCAAAAATCGAATGTTTATAAGTTCGAACCACATATGGCCAAGACCATATGTTCGAACTTATAAAAGTCCAATCTGACTGAATGGAGATCTCCATACAGAGCGGAAAGGGAAGATCTCCCATTTCCGCAATGTAGTGCAATCTCGGAACTGGTATATTTAAGTAAGGGGGGTGTGGGGGGTGCAGGGGTTAGATGTTTAATTTTGTATTTTTTTTTTTTGTGGTTTTACTTCAGTTTTCGAACTTTTATAAGTTCGAACATATGGTCTCGGCCATATGTGGTTCGAACTTGTAAAAATTCGATCGACTGAAGTAGACATATATATATATATATATATATATATATATATATGTATATATATATATATATATATATATATTTTTTTTTTTTTTTTTATAACAGAAAGAACAGCCTTAATAATTAAAGCAGACAAAAAAAAAGGAAGGCGTGGCAGTTCTCTAACTTAAACGAAGCTGCCTAGTGATAAGGGAAGAAACAAAGCTAGCCCTCTAATTCGAACGGGCATCAGCCCTCTAACTTAAATGGGCTGATGCTTTAAAAGAAGCAGAAAGAAAATATGAGGCAATAAGTAACTAAAAAACTTGTATATTGACCAATATATAGCAACAAGAAGCCCTCTAACTAAAAATAGGCTTGAAATGAGAGAATTTAAGCTGGGATAGGGAAGGGAACAAAGGCCTAGCTGTAAAACGACAGCCAGAAGCAAATAACACAACTAATAACTAAGAAAGGTAATAATTGTTAAGTTTATAACAAGCAAGAGCAAAAAATTATAATAATGAATAAAGAAGTTTTCCCACTTAGCCTGAGCCAATATGGAAGCACCCAATCTGTTTAGTGGCAAACGAGATCTGGGGAGCTTTGCTAGGGCATGATGGGATAGGGATACAGCCACGAGCCAGTGGAAGATCTCGAGTTTTTGTAAACGGCTGAGTCGGAACCGTGGATCAGTTTCAAACCCAACCAGTGAAGAAAGAAGGTGAGATAGGACAACATCACATCCAGTATTTACATTTCAGGTGGATAAAGTGCAAAAGATAGTGGATTACTGTCATATATCATTTCAGTGATTCATTGCTGACAATTTAAATGCATTACATAATACATTATTGTCATCTGCATTTCTAGTGGCTGTTATCTTAGTGGTAGATATGTACAGTGAATTAGGATACAGCCAAATACACAAGTGGCATTGTTTTCACTTCGGGATTCAGAGAGAGAGTGATAAATGAGCCTAGCACTTGCTCCTAAAGTATTTTTTTACTTTGATACAGCACTTTTATTATACATAGTACCCCACTAGCCTAAAACCCCTTTTCAATCACCCACAACCCCCGGAGTCTTTTTAAAGTTTTTGTCTATTCCTTCTAGCATGTCGAGGGATCAGTTGCTAGTGTCCTCTCCTGCTCAGCTGGTGAAACTGGGAATATTGAGGCAATGTTACAATTGTCTCATGTACACAGACAACCCTCTCCTTCTCCCACAAAACACAAATACATGCGAGAGATGCAACTATATAGCCAAACTGGAGGCTGAGCTCTCTCAACATAGGACTGGCAAGACCAGACAGGAGGAGAAGGTAACCACACACACCACAAACCCAGTCTCACATAGTACTATCACAACTTCAAATCATACACATAAATACACAAAGACATACTCGGAGGCTCTGATCAAAAATCTACCAAAACAGCAGAGGCCACCAAAGCAAACACCCAAACAACTGCCACCTCAGAACACAACACATGCAACACATAGACCACATAGTCAGTGTGCCAAACAGTCACAGCCCTTAAGGCCAAACACAATGCCAGACACACTCGTCATTGGTGACTCCATAGTCAGACACACTGACGTCCCGCTCACCAGATTGAGTAAGGAGAAGGTCACAGTAAGCTGCCTGTCAGGCGCTAGAATCCGCCACATAACGCAAGCACTCGGGTCTCTCAACAGCAGGTACAAGTGCGACTCTGTCATTGTCCACGCTGGTGTGAACGACCTGAGACGTACCTCCTTGGACTACATGAAAAGAGACATAGAGGAGCTCTCTGATTATGTAGCCCAGGCAGGTATGACCCTGACCTTGAGCAGTATCCTTCCTTCACCAAGAATGATGCCACAATACAGAGACAAGATGATCAGCTTTAATAATTGGCTTAAACTCTGGTGTCATTCAAAGGGGATCCAATGTCTGTCAGCCTGGGATGACATGCTGGACAAGCCACGCTGCTTCGCAAGGGACGGCTTGCACCTGTCACCCCTGGGCTTCCGGATACTGGCAAAGGCTCTTGCCACCCCCATAGTGCCTTTTTTTAGGCAAGGCTCAAATTCTAAACCTACCACCCTAGAACACAAAAAAGGAAAAAAAACTAAGGGTAATGCTGCTCAATGCCAGAAGTCTCAACCTCAAGATGCACGCACTTGAGGCCCTTCTCAGTATGGAGAACATCGATGTCTGTGCTGTGACAGAAACCTGGTTCAAGGCTCCTGAGAGCACCTCATATCATGCGTTCCGGCCCCAAAATCCGGACAACACCAAGAAAGGGGGGGGGTGTCTATAGTCATCAAGGACACCCACACCTCAATGTTGGTGGCAACGCACGATGCATCGGAGACCATCCAGGTGCAATTAACCATAGGCAAGACTGCTCTGCAATTTGTAGTATGTCACAGACCACCCTCTCAATCTCAGGAACCTCACACAGCCTTCCTGAAGACACTGGAGGGGATAAATGTATCTCCAAACACCATCATACTAGGTGACTTCAACTACCCGAATATAGACTGGGATCACTACTCAAGCCCCAACACTCTAGCCCAAAGGTTCCTAGAGTTCATAAACTCAAATGCCATGGAACAACTAGTCACCATCCCCACAAGAGGAGATAACATACTAGATCTCATCATCACGAACATGGGATCACAATGTTCAACACCGGAAGTATACCCCTCACTGGTGAGATCAGACCATAAACTAATCTCACTGGAAGTCCACATCCCGCCCCCACCTGAGATAAAAAAGACTACAGTGAAGAACTTCTCAAAAGCCGACTTCACACTTCTAAAGACTATTGTGGGTTCTTTTAAGGCCCCTGAGCCTGCGGAAACCATTACTCAAGCCGCTGAATCACTTACAAATGCCTTCTACCAGCACCTACAGGACTGCATGGATCAGGCAATCCCAAACAAAACAAAGATTCTTTGTACCAAAGGCAAGCGTCCAGTCTGGTGGACCCCAGCCATAAACAAGCTCTACAACAAAAGGAGGAAGCTACTACAAGATAGAGCAAAATCCTTAAAAGGGAAGACACCTTTGATCATTATAAGTAAAAAACTAAGATCTCTCATAAAATCATCCAAGGCAAATTTTGAGAGAAAAATCGCTAAGGACTCAAAAGACAATCATAAGGCCTTCTTTAGCTATGTTAGAAACCTGGGAGGAAACTCCCAGATATGCTCAGAATTAGTTCAAAATGATGTAAAATTACTGAACCTACAGACATTGCCAACATACTGGCTGACAGGTTCAGTGCAAACTTCCCAAAGGTGAGATATCTATACCAGAGGAGTGTAGGCCCCCAAACATCTCTAACGCTCAGGTGAGAACTGCTCTCTCCAAGGCAAAAAACACAGCATCCATGGGACCAGATGGTGTCCCCAGTTGTGTGCTCCACGAACTCAATGAGGAATTAAACCCGAAGTTAGGCAGCGGCTTAATCTTAGCCTCACCTCAGGATACGCACTCCAAGGAGTGGCGTACGGCAACTGTGGTCCCACTTCACAAAGGCGGTGCCTCCACCGACCCTGGAAATTACCGTCCCATCAGCTTGACAAGCCTGATCTGCAAAGCTATGGAAAGGATCATAATGGAACTCATAAATAAAGACATAGGGGACTTGCAGACTTTGGATCCAACCCAGTTTGGCTTTGTCAAAGGCAGATCATGCCTTTTAAACTTGGTTGACTTTTTCGAAACAGTCACCAAGGCCATTGATGAGGGAAAGGCAGTCCACACAGCCTACCTCGACCTGGCAAAGGCTTTCGACACAATACCCCACTCAGGTATCACTGAAAAACTCATCAGCTTAAATGTAAACCCATACGTCACAAGATGGGTTGCAAACTGGCTAAGTGACAGAACCCACAGGGTCAGAGTTGCTGGCGCCATGTCAGACTCAAAGCCTGTCACAAGTGGTGTCCCACAGGGCTCAGTCCTGGGCCCACTCTTGTTTGGCATCTACTTTTCGGAAGTACAAGCAAACACAGGAGGGTTATGGCTGTCAAAATTTGCAGATGACTGCAAACTGGGCGCCATTGTCGAGAACACATCTGACACAGATATCCTTCAGAAGGGTCTTATAGAAATGGATAACTGGTGCCAGAGCCATGGCCTGAAGTTAAACGCCAAAAAATGCATAGTCATACCCTTCGGGAAAAACAAGGTTACCCCTAGCTACCATATAGGCGGCAATCCACTAAGCACAGAAGAGGTTATCAGGGATCTGGGGACCCAGGTTGACAGTAACCTTTCGTTTGACACTCACGTTGCCAAAGTAGTCAGGAAGACCTTCTACAATGCCCACCTGATCATGAAGGGATTCACATCTAGATCAAGGGATGTCATCATCCCCCTGTACTCATCACTCATCAGACCAATGATTGAGTACAATGCCCCATTCGGAATGTATCTGACACGACACCTGCAGCAACTGGAAAGGCCCCAAAAGTTCCTCACCAAAAGGATAAAGGGTCTCAAAAATATGTCTTATGCTGCCCGGCTGAAGGAACTCCAGCTCTATTCAGTCGCCACCGCCTGCTCAGAGGTGACCTGTGCCTGACATACAAGGCCATGTCCAACCCGGAATTGATGAACATGCTTCACCTCAAAAAATCTAGATCCCTCAGAACTACAAGGGCGGGAGACTTAAACCTTGACACCGTTATTAATAGGACGTGTTGGAGGGACAGATTCATCACCCAAAGACTCCCTATGCTGTGGAACAAAATCCCGGTACATGTGAGGCAGAGCACCTCACTGGCTTTGTTCAAGAGAAAGCTTGACCAATGGATGGGAGATCGCAGATATACCCCAGGGGATTATCTCAGTGTCACTGCTTGACAGAGGCACAGCAAAATAATGGGCATAGTATCCTTCAACTAAAGGGGTGGCGAAAGCCACAAAACTCTGGGCTAGGCTTATAAATGCCCTTGGGCAGATAGCCTAGTATGAACCTATGAACCTATGAACCTATGAATGAATGTAAAATAACCTCCATGCATAACAAAGATAAATGTAAAGTGTAAGCAAGTAAACAGAAGAAATAAAAAAATGACTGGAAAAAAATAGTTCCTTGGATTAAATTGCTTCTGACAGTATGAGTCATACTTGGTTTATAACAGATGCACAAGGTACAGGGTTTGATTCTTACCTTTGGAATGGGAAATATGACTAGGCTTAAAAATGACTCAAAAGTGCAGATGAACATACATAAGCATGCACGCTCGCGCACACACACACGAACATTCATACATGTAATTGATTCTTTTGTTACTGCACAAAACTAACCATGATATATATATATATATATATATATATATATATATATATATATATATATATATATATATATATATTTAATTTTCATGCTTGTCATCAATACAGCATTTGAGATAAAATTTGCCTAATTTTAACTATAACACACATTTTATAAAAACCTAGTAATAGTCCTAAATATCAAGTAAAATAACTATTTGTGTCCTTCACTTTAGAACCGAGCAAAGCAGATGGTTCGATAGGGGCGTTCAAGAAGGAAGACTTGAAGGAGTCCGCGAGGTAACAAATATGCATCCAGGCATGGCGTCTCATAACTAGACCTGCATCCGCAGCTCTAGCTGCCCCTTTGGTTGCGTTGGACAGCAATTTCATGGACGAGTTGGAGATCGACTCTAGGGTAGCAAGCTGAGAAGCAACTTTATTGCGTGCCCCATCAGAAACTTGACCTGTGAGGGTACCAGAGAGTTCAGAGATGAGGTCCCTTTGGAGCCTCATAAAATGTGCCAAATAATTCAGAGACCTAACAACAAAGGTCGCTGAGGCAAAGACTCGCTTCTCTAATCTGTTCACTGCCCAGGCATCTCTGTTGGGAGGACGGACAGTAAGACTTTCTTCTGCAAGGTCCTTTTTTGTGGCGGCCGCCACCACTATAGCGTCTACTGGTAAGCCTGTAGACCAATGGGGGTGTTCATCTGGTGGGGAAAGTATATTTTCTGGTCTCCGGGGAATGGCCTCAATGGTATCAGGGTTCTTCCATGCTCACTGCATAATGAGCTGGACTAGCTCATCGGCAGGTGGGGTCACCCAAGAAGTAGAGGGCCGAGAGCGGAAGGCCTGCAGGAATATGGACTCCTCCAAGGAAGGGTTGGAGGGCTTCCAGTCACCCATCTGCCTCAAGATTTCCAGGATGTCTCTAAAGGAGACATTATCAGGGGGTTACTGTGGGGATCCTTCCCCATCACTGTAATCCATATCCTCAGTGAGGGATTCCTCTGAGGAGTCCATGTGTTTCCTCTTACACACCCGCTTCCGAGGGGGTTCTTTAGTGGGAGCGTCTGAAGAAGACTCAGAAGGGAGGTTACCCAGCGCTCTCTGTGTCTTGGGGAGGTGGCCTGTGATAGCTGCAGCTCAGAAGGAGCAGGGGGAAGGTCCGACGTAGGAGGAGCGCTTCCCAAAGCAAGCACCCTCTCCATGACCTGGAAGGCAGGCCTGCCCAAAGAGGAATGGGAGCCCAGAACTGAGGAAGACAATCTCAGAACCGGGGTCACACCCCGCTCCATGCAGCTCGCTCCCATGGATGGAGCCTCAAGGAAAATTGGGGTGGGTATCACCCCTGGATCCGAAGACAGAACTGATAAAAACCCTGGAACCGTACCTGGAGCCGGAGGTTCCACCCCCGAAGCTTGAGCTTGAGGAAAGTGTGGTTCTGAAGGAACCGAACCCCAAAGGGACCTTGGAGCCTCAGAGAAGGACACTGTCAGCGACGAGGAAAGGATTCCCCCCTGAAGATGTCGGAGCTATGGGCCTCCGAACAGAAGGGTCAAAGGGAGGAGAATAAGTGGGAGTCACGGGGGCACTGGACCCAAAACCCGGAGTGGGATGAGTTTTAGAAAAATTTGTAATTCCTCTGGCTGTCAACAACTGATCAAACAGGCGCACCACATCCAATTCTGATAGACTCCTGGTGGACCTTACCGACACTCCTGAGGGGGAGTCAGGTTGGGCCAAAAAAGGGCTAAAGACTTGTCCTGAAAACGGATCCACAGATGGGGTGTACTGGGTCTGTGTTGTAAGAAAAGTCATCACCGATGATTCCAGTTTCAAGACAGGCAAAAGGGGGATTATCGGTGCCGAGAAAGGACTCGGAGCTGAGGGAATAGCTGGAGTGGAGGTCATTATTGGCTCCGAGGAAGTAGTTCGTACAGACTTCGGAATAGAGATGGGCGATGTTGGTGCCGAAGTAATAGCGGGCAATAAGGTTGGAGCCAAAATCACACTTGGAACCGTAACAGTCAGTGCCGAGGGTGGCACCAACGTGGAAGTTATAGAAATAACTGTAGAGACCACTGGAGCTGAACTTGAAGCCAAGGTGGTCGGAGTCGAGGAAGCAATCTTGTGCTTCGTGGAGGACTTTTGGGCCTTATGCTTATGAGGCTTGCCTTCTCACCAACCGGTGAAGAGGGGTCAGAATGAGGACATTTTTTGTCCTTTGATGGAGGGGTTGAGACCTCCAATGCAGAAAGAGCCTCAGAAAAAGGTACAGAAAGCAGGCCTTTCAGAATAAGTTTATTTTTTCTTTCATTCAGCGTCTGCTGACTGAAACTGACACAAATCTGACAGGGAGGCTTCACAGATAAGTGAGAAGCCCCTAGACAATAGACACAATCATCATGCAAATCACTATTGGTGAGTTTACCATTGCAGGAAGTGCGATGCTTAAAACTCAAAGTCCCTTTCCTTTCTGACATATCCAGTATCGCTTCAAGAAACTGAAAGTTTAGAGTGAAGAGAAGAGAGAAAATACCAGAAATGGTATTAAGAATGCCACGAGGGTAAAGAAAAGCATTTACCAACAATGGTAAGAGGAGGATACCCATGGGTAGAGCTGGATGAAGGTAACAAGATATAAAAAGGTTTTATAAGGAAAAACTTACAAAATACAGTCAATTTTGACAAAATACAATACTTAGCTGGAGAGCTCGGCGAAACGCTGCTATATGGCTGCACGGCAAACGAGATATAGGTAACTGGGCGAAGGGCATTGTGGGTAGCAGCTTAGTTCGAGAGTTTTTGGTGTACGTGAGCTCGGAACCGAACCCATCAGTGATGAATAGGAAGAAGATTAACAACTTCAGATTGAAACATTTCCTCCAACAACCAGTGGAGCACTTTGCTAATGTATGCAAAAGCACTTGCACTCAAACTTCAGCAAAATGAATCATTTGTACCCAACGATCCCTTCAGCAGTTTGCCCATGTAAGCACAAGCACCAGAATGAACCCCCCCCCCAGTGACCCCTTCAGTTGTCTGTTTAAGTATGCACAAGCACCAAAAATGAACTAGTGTAACCATACTTACTTCAGAAACTTATTTTTTCTTTCCTAGTCTGTCTCCCCATACACCAAATGGACCTGCAACCAGCAATTTCAATTGGGAAAACATAACATCCATCAACTGGCTGTTGGCACCAATGATACAGCTCAATACATTGTCTTTCATGCCCCACTACACCACCCCCTCTATCTGAACAGACAATCACAGTTTTTTTGAGGGGGGTAATGCCAAAGCAAAATGATGTAAGCACGTAGGGACATCTGTTTAGGACATATGTGTTGCCGTTTCCCTTAAAAATAAAACACTTTTTTATCAGCAAGTTGCACCTTGGACAACACAGTGACCTGGGTGATTACCCCATTCACCCAGCCCTAGTTATGCTACTGATCCCTGCTATTGGTTTTTAAATGTTTGCTTGCCAGCAGCTTGCTGCATCTTTTAAAAGAAGCACTACCATGTAGGGGTAGCATTCACCACCTTGGCAAAATTGGAGAAAGTAGGCTGGAAAATCTGAGAAATCGATTAAATCAGCTAAGTTATCTCATCACACTTGTAAAAAACCTCTGCAGCAGATAGCCCAAAACCTAATTATCTGTCAAAAGGAGAATTCAAAATTTAACTTTTTTACATCTTCTGGGAGATTTTGGGAATGCAATCAAGCAAACCTCATCATAACAGTTACAATGGCAGCAGTCTTAGAAATGGCATGAGCTGAATCGTAAACTCGTTTCAGTGAGTAGCCACTTCAGACAGAGAAGCAATCAAATTACACATAGCAGAGGTTTTTTTTTCAAAAGTGGAAAAGATGCCATAATATTCCTGATGTTCTCAAAGAGAGCAAAAATAAACTTCAACATATGAGCTTGACTGTTGAGAATTCTAAAAAAAAGTGTTGTAGAAGAATATACATTTTCCTAAATCTATCAAAGGCTTTCCCATCATTGTCAAAAAGAGAGGGACTGGTGTTTAGTAAGAAGTTATGTACTCACCATAACGTTCCATCTGAGTAGGTAGTTTCATTTGTCTGCAACCTGTGGGTCTTGGATCCGATATCGGATCCGAGCCGGCAACTTGTTTCAAGCTAATGGATCCGAGCTCCTAGCTCCTCCCTTCACCCATAATCCCCTGCTAACCCTCCATGACCTCAGATCGAGTTTGCCCCTCAATATATATCCAACAAAAGGATATCCAACTACCAGTAGATCCGAAGAAGGCCAGGGGGAAGGGGGGGATGGTTGCAGACAAATGAAACTACCTACTCAGATGGAACGTTATGGTGAGTACATAACTTCTTAATCTGAAGTAGGAAGTTCATTTGTCAGCAACCTGTGGGACAGAGTCCCCAGCTACCTGCACCTTGGGTGGCCATCATGGAAGGATATTACGAAGCACCGCAGAGCCAAAGGATGCTCTCCCTCTAGAAAGCACGTCTAGTTTGTAGTGGTTAATAAAGGTATGCGATGAAGCCCAAGTGGCTGCAGAACAAATATCATCCAACGGAACTCTAGACTTGAAGGCCGCAGAGGTAGAAATGGAGTGGGTGGAATGAGCACAAACTCCTTTGGGTACTGGTCTACCCGAGGCTTGATACGCCAATAGGATACATTGAGAAATCCAGCGAGATAAAGATACTTTTGAGATAGCTTTCCCCAAGTTAAATTTGGCAAAGGAAACAAACAGCCGGTCGGATTGTCTATGGTACACTCTATCTGGGTGAAAGATCAGGTAAGGAGGCTTCACAGAGAGAGCTTGAAGCTCCGACACTCTTTTTGCTGAAGTGATGGCTACAAGGAATGCTGTTTTCCATGACAAGAATTTGAGATCTACTGAAGCAGCGGGTTCAAATGGTGGAGCAGTCAAGGCTTGAAGAACTAATATAAGATCTCATGGGGGCACGGCTTCCTTTACAGGGGGTCTAAGTAAAAAGGTGCCTTTGAGAAAGGTTTTACACAACTTGGCCGACATCAAAGGCCCTGTATCATGTCCCACATGGTAATATGATATGGCTGCCAATTGCACTTTGACAGTTGAACAACTAGCGCCTTCCTGAAAGAGTTCAGTTAGGAAGTCTAATATGGATGGAAGAGGAGCCGTAAAGGGATCTAGATCATGATGCTCTGCCCAGATGGAAAAACGTTTCCATTTACTGCGATACACTTTCCTGGTGGAGGGATTATGCGTTGCCACGAAGATGGCTTTGACTGGTGAAGAAATACCGGGAGTCCTAACTAGGAGTGGAACTGGAGCAACCAAGCTGTCAGTTTCAGATTGTCCAGGTTTGGGATCGGTAAGTTCAACGGATGGGAGATGAGATCCGGAGTGGGATCTAGAATCCAAGGGTGATTCACAAGGTGAGACCACAGGTAAGGGAACCAAATTTGCCGAGGCCAGAATGGGGCAATGAGGATCATCCTGCTCCCCAGCCGTGAGGCTTTCTGTAAGAGTTGTAGCATTAGTGGTAGAGGAGGATAGGCATAGAGTAGACCGGGTGGCCAAGCATGCACCAGAGCGTCTCTTGGAGTTTCCCCTGGAGGGGGGATTAGAGCGAAAAAATTGCCGCATTTGGTGTTTGATGGAGACACAAAAAGATCGCAGCAGGGTTGCCCCCATGTTGCGAATATCTGCTTCGCTACTAGTGGATTGAGAGACCACTCGTACGGGGTAAGGAGGGTGCGACTGAGCTTGTCCGCTAGGATGTTGGTCCTCCCCGGAATGTGCGTTGCAATCAGAAAGCGGTTGGAGGAGATCGCCCATTCCCACACTCTCATGGCTTCGCGGCATAGAGGGTAAGATCTGGTTCCCCCCTGTTTGTTGATGTACCAGACCACCGACATGTTGTCCGACTGAATTGCAATCGTTCCTGTGGGGAGGAGGTCCTGAAGTGCTTGCAACGCAAACAGCACCACTCTCATCTCCAGAACGTTGATATGCAGGGAGGTCTCTGTATCGTTCCATGTGCCTTGGACTGTCCTGCCTGAATAATGCCCCCCCCACCCGAGGCGGGAAGCGTCCGTGGTCACCGTGGCGAGAGGGGGAGAGGTGCAGAAGGGACAGCCCGTATAGAAGTTCAAGGCTTGGAGCCACCATAGTAGCACCCTCCTGCAAGCCTTGCTGATAGCAATGGGATGGTGGAGAGGAAGAGATAGAAAAGAGCATTGCACTAGAAGAGTCCATTGCAGTACCCGCATGTTCAAACGGGCGCATGGAAGGAGCGTAATCGCTGCCGCCATGGAGCCTAGTGCCCTCAGGACCAATTCCGCTGGTGAAGTATCTGATTGGAGGATAGCCCGCACATGGAGTTGTAAGTTCTGGATTCTCTCGGAAGTTAGGAAGGCTCGCAACTCTCTGGTGTCTATTCTGGCACCTATAAATTCTATGACCTGCGTTGGAGCCAGAAGAGATTTGTCGACGTTGATCGTAATGCCTAACTGTGGGGCTAGACGGAGAAAGAAGTCTCTGGCTGAGCAGAGTAGATGCCTTATTGGTGTGGTCAGGAGCCAGTCGTCCAGGTACGGAAAGACCTGTATTCCCTGGAGTCTCAGGTGGGCCGCAATCACTGCTAATACCTTGGTGAACACCCTGGGGGCTGTGGTGAGGCCAAAGGGAAGGACCCTGAACTGGTAGTGACTGGCCCCCAGCTGGAAGCGAAGGAACCTCCTGGATCGTTCGTCCATTAAAATGTGGTAGTACGCATCCTTGAGGTCTATGGAGCACATCCAATTGTTCTCCCTTAAAAGGGGGAGAACAGATTGAAGAGTGACCATTCGGAATTTTTCCTTGGTTACTGACAGGTTCAAGCGGGAAAGGTGTAGGATCGGTCTCAAGTCCCCCGTCTTTTTTGGCACCAAAAAGAACCTGGAGTAGAACCCTAATCCGAGCTGGTCTTGGGGGACGGGCTGGATGGCTCTTTTTCTTAGCAGCTGCTGAATTTCTGCAGCTGCGGCCTCCCTCTGATCGGGTGGTACATCGGGGAGGTTCTTGGATTTGGGGACATGGAGCAATGGTATTTTGTACCCACTGGATATAATGCGAAGCACCCAGCGGTCTGTCGTGATGGACTCCCATGCCGCTAGGTGTTCCGAGAAGCGCCCCCCGACTGCCTCCAGAGTGGAGCAGCCGGGCAACCCCTCAGGGCTGCTGCGTGGGCCGCTCAGAGAAAGGTTCTCTGGACCCAAAGTTTCTCGGAGCCCCTCTGCCCCTGGGGCAGCGTCCTCCCTGTCCACCTCTGCCACGGTAGGACTGGTTATCCGGAGCGGGTTGGGAATGTTGTGATTTTTGGAACCACATCTTCCTCTGACCCTTTTGGTTCCTCGAAAAGGACCGCTGGGGAGCAGAGAAGTGGACTCTGACGGCAGACAACGTCTTCCCATCCTTCTCGCTCTGGACAAGTGTCTCGCGTACTGTTTTGCCAAACAGGGCAGAACCATCAAAAGGGGCGTTCGTGAAGGACACTTTAAAGGGCTCCGCAAAATCGCAATGACGGAGCCAGGCCTGACGTCTCATGACTAGGCCTGCTCCGCTAGCCCTAGCGGCTCCCTCTGTAGCGTGGGACAATAGCCGCATAGAGGTGTTTGAAATTGATCTCAGAGTGGCCATTCGGGTGGTGTACAATTGTTTGTCATCCTCCGACATGGACTCAGGGGGGGATGCAGCGTATTCTTTGATAAGATACCGCTGCATCCTGGTGACATGTGCCATATAGTTCAGAGACCTTACCGAGAAGGTCGCTGAACTAAAAACTCGCTTCCCTAAGCGGTCCATCAAACGGGACTCTTTGCTCGGTGGATGGACTGAGGGGCTCTCCTGAGCCAATTCCCTCTTCATGGCTGCCGCCGTCAACATGGCATCTATGGGGGGGCCCCTTACTCCAATGTGATCGGTCTGAGGGGGGGCTAAGAATTCTATCCGGGCGTTTCGGTATTGGCTCCATGGTGTCCGGATCCTTCCACGCCCTGGTGGTAATGAGGTCCACCAGGGGGTCGGCCGGAGGGGACACCCAAGAGGTAGACGGGTCTGCCTCAAATGCCTACAGAAACATGGACTCGTCAGAGGAAGACTTGGGGGCGGACCACCCACCTCTGATCCTCAGCATCTCCATGATGTCTCCAAAGGAGACATCCTCAGGGGGGCAATCTTGGGGAGCCTTCCCCTTCCTCCAAGCCCTTGTCCTCGGTTAAGGACTCAGGGGAGTCCACGTGCCTCCTTTTGCACTTATGCTTGCGAGGAACTTCCTCGGGGGGGCTGTCCGAGGAGGCCTCGCCAGCAACATCTTGTTCCAATGGAACCATCTGTGACATCGAAGCAGGCTGTTCCTTTGGCCGGGTGATGGAAGCCTGGCCCAGCAGAGAGGGAGTGCAGGGAGGAGCCTATGCAAGGACCGGGGGTCCGGATGCTCTCAACAGAGCCCTCTCCACAACATCGAAGGCCGAGGGAGAGCCACTCTCTATTGGATCCGAAAGTCAGCTCCCACTCGGATCCGATGAAGGGAGCGGAGCCAGCGCCGAGACCATCAGATCCGAGGGACCAGTGGGCTCCGACCTGGATGGAGCCGAAGGCACACTGAATCCCCCGGATCCGAAGCTCGGACCACGGCTCTGAGAGGTCGGATCCGACAGGCTCGAGGGCAGGGTCTGGTCCGAAGTATCAAGTACTGTCGGCGCCGACCCACCCCCGGCTCCAACGCTGCTCGGCTCCGAACGCTCCGAACCCGGATAGCGGGTCGGAGAAGGAGCAATAGGATGGAAAAAGGGTGTCGAGCTCCCCCCCGGAGGGGGGGGGAGGCAAGAGCACTCCCATCTGCAGCTGGGCCTGGATGAATCTTCGCATCATCCTGTCCAAGTCTGCATCGGATATACTAAAAGTAGATCTCGAAGAGGCCACCGAGGCAGCCCTGGAATGCCGCCTCGATGACCTCGACGGAGATCGGGTCTTCTCCTCCTCCTCGGGTCCCAGGGAGAAACAAGGGGATCGGAGCTGAGGAGGAGGAGACCTAGAAGCAGTGGAGGGAGAAGCAGTGGAGGGAGAAGCCCGCTTAGCTGGCGGGGCCGAAATGGAGGTCTCGGCCCGCCACTTGTGGTGCTTCTCCCTCCGTTTCTCCCTCCTGGCCTCCCTGTCCGCCGACACTTTAGCGGGAGTTTGAGTCCCGGACGGAGGCAGGGGGCAGGAGTGGCAGCAACCACAGGCTGTGGTGGAGCCACGGGAGCAGCAGAGGCAGCGGAGGCCGAAGCCGAGTCCGGGGGTAAAAGTCCCGCAAGGACCAGCTTCGACCTCCGCTCTTTCAGTGCCCCGGGGTTGAACGCTGCACAGATGGTACAGCCTGAGGTAAGGTGTTCAACCCCAAGGCACCGAACGCACTGAGTGTGGCCATCAGCCATGGAGAGCTTATGGCCACACTCGGTACATTTAGAAAATATGGCTTTTTGGGCCTCAGCCATTTTTTAAAGAAAAAACAACTACAAACACACACAGGCCCCAAAAAGAAACACAACACACACGCACACACTAATGACCAGCGAAGGGAGGGGGGACTAATTAAAGTAAAAAATAATAAGGGAACCTAACACTTACACACTTTTTCTTGTTTAATTTAACTAAAAAAGAAAAATGTTGACAGGAAAAATGCAGTAAAATGCAGTAAAATTCCACTTAGCTGACGAGCTCAAGGGGATCCAGCCATCCACAAGTGCGGCAATCTAGATCTGAGGTCATGGAGGGTTAGCAGGGGATTATGGGTGAAGGGAGGAGCTAGGAGCTCGGATCCATTAGCTTGAAACAAGTTGCTGGCTCGGATCCGATATCGGATCCAAGACCCACAGGTTGCTGACAAATGAACTTCCTACTTCAGATCATATGTTTAGCAGCAGTTGGGTTTACTAAAGCAACAACTGCTGGGTCTGATCTGGGATGGGCATATAAAAACTTAAATATTGAGTTATACATTCTAACTGCTTTCATGGGAGCGTCTGGTTGGTTGTAAGGCAAGTTACAGGCTTTCACAAAAACATCCTCCAATGCTAAAAGAACAGGGGGAACTGGAGTAGGTTCTTGAAATTTCAGCTGTAATACATCATAATAAGTTTTCAGTGACTGTGGAATATCATTATTTTACGACTGAGACAACTGATTCATTCTAGACATAGATTCAGAGATAAATAATCCTTCAAAGGGAGTATCCAAAGCTTTACCAATCATCCATTACTGACTTGAATCCAAATCAGAAATCTAAGGAGACAAAACAGAATCTGTCCCTTCACTTTCATTTTGTGGTTCAAAAACTTGAACTTCTTCAGAAAATTAAGAATTTCTTTTCTTTTACCAGAAACAGCTAGACTTGAATGGTTAGTACCCTGAACTAACCCTGAGCTAAGCCCAGTAAATCATTCCTGTCTAAAATGACTGAGGCAGGAGAACAAATAAGTCTAAGTGTTTTTTTTTTTTTTGACAGGGGTTTTGAAGAAACAGACCCACATTTGTCAGGAAAAACCTCCTTAAGGATAAGCATAGAATTCTGCCTAGGCCAAGTGGCATTACCTGCCCTTTCTCCCAGGAGTCTGAAGAGTGACTCTCCCTTGCTTGCTAAGGTCATTCCAACAGCTGCAGATGGTATGTCTAACCTCCATCCATGGTGGCTGTAAGGACTACACCAGAAGGAGCCAAGGAAAAAGATGAATGGTTTCAGGAACTAGTAATGTCCTCAACAGATTCGCCTATCTGCAGCTGGGTCACTTTAGCAGCATCCTATGGCTATTTTCCTCTTTTTGTGTATAGAAGAAGGAAGAACCAAGGAACTGGTAGACTTTTCCATGGTTAAGAAGAAAAAGATGACTGATTCCTGGGAATGCCTGGCAGCAGTAGTCAGTAAAACAAGCAAATTGTAAAAACTGTTTTCCCATAAAGTCACAGTAACAAGCACTTTAAACACGTCTGAACCAAATGTAAAACAACATCACTGACAATCACTCTGTTACTCAAAGTTCATTCCTCACTATTGAGAAATGGCTAACTGATACCTAACTTATCCTAAACCCTAAAAAAATAAACTCCTTCTTTTAATTCCTAAATCCCTCTCCCATCATAAATCTACCTTCACCAATACTTCTAGTGATAACACTATCATAAAACCTGAACCACACACCAAACTCCTTGGAACCATAATTAATGACCAACTAAAATTTGACTTACATATTCAACACTGTATTAAAAAGACACATCAAAAATTGGGACTACTATATAAAAATAAAAAAAATCCTGACTCTTGAATCCAAATCTTTTCTGGCACAAGCTTTTCTCCTTCCCTGTCTCCTCTATGCCTCTCCTATCTTTACATACCTACAATCTTCCTTATGAAACAAACTTGTACAAACATATAATAAAATTGCTAGGTTTGCCATTAACCAACCATACAAATCCCACTACTGCCATGCTTTAAACTACAAGGGCTTGAATTTCTTCAGCTAATGCTCTTATCCCAGCTCCAGTTCATGCACTCATTACTTAATAAACCCGCTTCCTGTCCTGCACTCTCCTCACTGGTATCCTTCTACACGCTTTTTCATTCGCTCCGTAGCTCTGATCAACTCCTTCTTGAAGTATATAAACCAAATAAGAACACAGGTAAACTACTTTACAAATGCACTTTCCAAGCCTGGAACAAACTCCTCCAAATATCTGGCAAATGAAACACTCTTAGTTTCAAAAAAGAACTGAAAAACTACCTGGCTGATATGAGTCCCTGCCCTTGTTATGACCCCACCTTATTCTCCACACCCCTTTTTCTTTCCACTTCTTTTCCACTAACTTACTATCTTATCTAATTAATCATTTTCTATAGAAGCTAAGCATGATGAGAAGTCACCAAATACTTCTTGTATATATGTAAATAATAAATCGAGTGGTATGTTGTATTTCAAACTTGATTTTTTTTGTACAACTACTGGAATGTATGCATGTAACTTTACCCATACTTTTATGTAATGATTAAATATTACTTGAGTGGTATGTTATATTTCAAGCTTGATATTTTATTTGTAGAACTATATGAATTTATGCATGAAACTTTACCCAAACTTTTATGTAACTGTCTTTGACTTCATGTAATGTTGATACACTTTTCTACTGTATTTGTAACTTCCTATTTGTTTTTGTGCTTTTCTCCTCGGGTCTCCAATGAAAATGGGCCCTTGGCTCAGTTGGACCAACCCGGTTAACAAATGACAAACAAACAAATAACTTTTACCACAGAAAAAGCAGTTTGAAATGAGTTTTAACAATTTTGTACCACAACAATAAGAAAATTACTCTTCCATTTAAAAGTCACATAGCAGGTCATCACCTTTTCCTAGCTTTAAAATGATTTTTTTTGTTCACAGAAAAAGTAAAGTAGAAGATTTTTTTGCTAACAGGAACTTATATGACCAGCACTGCAGCAGTGTTAACTGACTTAATCCTCAAAAGCCCACAAGAGAAGCACTCTCAGGTGCCAGGAAAGCTCTGAAGGCCTTGGTGCCCAAACCTGATTTTTTAGTCAGCTCAGCTTGAGTTGACTAATGGTTTGGTGAGTGGAAGAAGTTCTGAAAGCTTTGAAATCTAGCCAGTTGTTATATCGTTAGCAAGATATAACACAAATAGCTAAAGCTACTGCAGCAGTTATCCATGTGATGATTAAATGGACCTGAGTGAGTTGGCACTGAAGAGGGTTCTGAGACCTTGGCATTACATGTTTAATGCTGGGCTTCATCTAGCTGCAAGGATTTTAGAGCTGGATGGGTTAGATAAACTGTTGGAGTTGATGCAACTGGTATTGTTGGAGCTGTCAGAGGGATGACCAGGGAGAACTTCAGCTCCTAAACCACCACCTTCAAAGTGGGAGCCCAGGAAGGAGTACACATAAGGAGAGTTGTGAGGACCATCCCTGTCTGCCATTAGAGGGGGGGGGGTGTAGTGACTCCCATATATATCTGTGCCTTCATGAAAGTTCTCATCATTTGTTCCAAATAAAACTCTCTTACACTTCTGATGGGCCTAGAAGACCTAATTTAGTCTACAGAACAGTCTTGTGCTCACAAATCATGAGAGGATTTGGCGTTGGGGTGTATTATTTAGCATATCTGTCAAGAATGACAATATTCTCAGTTTCATGAATGGTTAATACCAAATGAGATGGTAAGATTGAATCAGAAAGGGTCAGAGATAGACAAGCAGGTAAAGTTGATGGCCTGAACATTTTTGGTGCAGGAGAAGATGATGGAACATAGCCAGAACATCTCTTCCTCTTCTCATTATCCTTACTTTTTCTTTTTCTTTTCCTCTTTAAGAGTTTCTTGTTTGGGATCTTAGAACTCTGCTTTTCAGCTTGTTTGTGCAGCTGTGGTGAAGATGCACTGGCTTTGTCTGCGACTGTAGTGGGAGAAAGGCCTTTTAATATTCATTTGTTTCACTAATCTATTGAAGAACTGGGACCAAATGTCACAACAAGCATCTAAATGGTTGGGACCTAGGCAAATGATACATTATTGGAGTGGGTCATGTGACAGGATGTTATGCCTGTACTTTTGTCATTTTTTTTAATCCTGGAGCCTTTTCTATTTTGTAACTAAAAAGTCAGCATCAAATGAGCAGCTGCAACAAATGAAAGATAAAGATAGGAAGGAGAAATGCTGATGTTTGTCTATTTGTTTGCTTGTTTTTAGACTTAGGAAGGCCATGGATGAGGATAAAAAATGAAGCTGTAAGAAAGGTTGAACCTGGTTAAAGACAGAAGAAAGTGCAACCATGGACCAGAGGCCAAACAGATTCCTCTCAGATGACAGACTTAGGTTGCTTCTAGAAAGGGAGATGGGAGAAAACAGCAAGATCCAGTAAAAAAAAGTAGATTACAGGCAATAACAGTAATAAAAGTCTTCTCTATTTAGTTGAGGAAGGAGCGCTGGAGGGTCACGTCTGGTGTGAAGAATTGAAAGTGAAATCTGAGGAAAAGGAGGAGCCACAAGGTACTATTGGAGATGAGAGAGTTCAAGTGCTGGAGAAGCATATGTGTGAGAGTTGCTGGCTTGGGCCTACCGAAAGGGCAGACAGATAACCCAATCATCAAGATGGTGGGAGAACAACACAGAATCTTGAAATTGACATTTAATGGTCTTGTCTTGTGGGCAAAAGTAAACAAGAAGTGAACAAAAGTTTAACAATTCTACATATGAATTATAAGTCCATCCATTTTCAAACCTTAAGAAATAAACTCTTACCTGACAAGATCAGATAACTTGTATTCTCTTTGTTCAATCCGACTAGATATGAAGATGGTGTCACTCTGCACAGTAATATTGGCAGGGTTCTGGAAAAAAGTTTAAAAATATGTATGAGCAGTCATAATTTTCTACAGCAGTGGAAGTTCTTAAACCAATGTCTTCCTGTTTCCTGTCTAGTATAGCTAAATAGGTTTCCTGCCAGGTAGCTGCCACTGGATTTTAGTATATCCTGTAAGAGTTTGTTAAATTATACAATTTCTGCAGGATAAGGTGTTAAATAATGAACAGGAAACATTGCATTTATGAAGCTTATAAATTGCTAGACATTTAGCAACTTTCCTGTCAGCTTTTATGTGCTTTTTGCCTTGTTGCTCTTTAGCCATCACTGCACCACCACCACCACCACCACCATCACCACTAAAAGGCTGTGGAGCCCATTTGTTTCCCAGACAGCAGAAAACATCTGCTGTGTAAAGGGGAGGGTCAAACTAAATAGGTTGTCACTCAGGCAGATATGAAGGTGTAGTGTAACACAATCTGCCCTCTCATCATTCCACCCTGTTTCTAGGGAGATGCATATTCTCGACCCAGGGGTCACAGGTCTGGCTTCACCCCCCCCCCAATAAATTTCATCTGTATTTAAGTATGTAGCCTAATTATTCCCAGGGAAAAAAAGCTATATGACAGCCCTACACCATAGAGGCACTTCATTTTCTATCCAGAGAGTGTTGGTTTAAGCCCTTATCAAGACATGTTCTTCTTTAATGCTGTACCCCAAAATTTGGACCACAGCCTTTGACTGCAAAGTTTGTGACTGATACAGAAATCCATCTGAACTGTGGTTCAGAAAGGGGCAGATGGATGCACTCTCTCCTTTCTCCTTCTTGTCTGGTTACTTGATGTATTGTGCTGGAGAGAAATTCACTCTTGCAGCTGGATTAAGGTGGTGTGCGCTGATGCATTTTGTTCTATGACAGATGGGGATATATTCCTTTACCTGGACAGAAGTGATGGGCATTGATGCACTTCCTCTGTGTGGGTGAAGTGGAGGAGGCAGAGGAATAGGCTCCTGTACCCGAACTGAGATGGACAGCGATGTACTTCTTTTGGAGGAGGGGGATATTATCCTGCACCTGATCTGAGATGACGGGCATTAATCAACTTTTTCTGGTCTTATTTGCCTGCCTATAACTACAGAAGGTGTGAAGAAGATACACTGCAGTGGTTTAAACAGTGTTAAAAGGTTTTCAAAAATAACAGGCAGTAGACACACTAAAGGCAGATCTTAGTAAAGTATTCAGTACAGGCCTCCGATGGGTTAAAATCAGAATGATAAGAGAATTTACTGGCAGGCAATGAGTTAAGAGTCCAACTAACACAAATGAATACTTCAAAAGGTGTACTTGCTGAAAAGGAACTGTTGGTATTCTGATCAGAGATACAGCAGTTGCTAATGCTTAGAAATACATCCTATGCTATCAGCATGGGGAGAGCATTACATAAAAAGTGTCTTTCAGTGGATGATGTTGTTATTATGCTGCTTATTTATGTTCATACTGACACGAAGTTAACCCACATTCCAAACAACTATGCAAAGCAAATTTTACAGGTTAAAATGAAACTATATATATCTGACATCAAAGTACAAAACTATAAAATAAATACATATAAAGGAATGGGATTCTACATGTGTACAGCTAGGATGGGGTAAAGGAGGCGCATGTCCTGGCCAGAAGATGGCAGGATGTACGACTGACAGGTGCCAGTCAAACAGTAGTGCAGAAGCATTCAGAAATGAATACTGATACTGCATTTGCAGTCAGGGCTGAAGCACTTCAGCGCTTCATGTGTGGCATTTAGCTGTAGCAAGCTGCTTGTTAGATTTTTAGCAAGTGGTTTGCTACAATTTTCTAAGGAGGAGATTTACTTGCACTGTTATTACTCCAACCCATGAATGCACGTAACCATTTAAATGGCAGAACTTAGGCTGATGTACTGAAATGTGGAGAGTAAGTGACTGAAAATCCAGGTTTACATATACCAAACCTGAGATTGATAGTTCTTGGAATTTGTTTCCTTTTCTCTGAAATATGGTTGGTAACTATATAGTTTTCAGGGTGTGGGGGGCTTCCTCCTTACAATAAGAGTACAGAGTGAGTTGCCTCCCTACAAAATACAAGTTTAAAAGACAAGAGCAATGTGTGATATTCACTCTTCTCATGCATTTCTGCTGTTGTTTCTTTCAAGACTCTGCAGTCTGAGTCTTGGCTTTTCAGTAGGGAGCCCATGAAGCACTTTACATAGTGACATTACTGAAAGTAATTCCATTGTTAAGTCGATGCAATTCTCTTAATACTTTGACTGAGGTGACAATTTTGAACCATTTCAGTGGTTTGTATTTCAGCTATGTCACTTTCATCTGAGTGACAAGAATCTGAGGCAGGTACTGTATGACTTTAGTCTAACATATGACATTCCAAATATAGTATTTAAAATGTGTGCGCATGCATTAGTACAAGAGATCTACCATTCAACAAATGGCATGCAGTCACCCTGATCCTAATTTCTCAAATTAACTAGTTCCAGAATGTTTTTGTATTAATGAGGTAGTGAAAAGGATGACCGTACATTTTTTTTCATTCCTGTAGTGTGTTTCTCTTTTCCCTGATGTTGTGCAATCATGAAGTTGACATATGTAAAAAGGGGGCAAAACCCCTCACATGTGGTGATACAGTCTTTTTACCCTACAAAAATGCTTTGTTCTTACTGTTGTCTGCAGTTTCTGCAGGTGTGTTTTGGACAGATCTGACTTGTCCAGTTTGTTGTATAATGAAATGTTCATGAAAAAATTGGTATGTTCTATTTATTTTTGAGAGTTCATGATCTGATCTCATATAAAAACTAGGAAGAAACAAAATATAATTTTATAGGAATATATATCCCCTATCTGTCTGACTTATACTTCATCGCATCATTTTTAAGGTTTGTTTGATTGTTTAAATGTTATGAAACCAATGGTTCTACTATGAATTGCCGACTTCTACACAACTGATGATTCAAAATACTGTAAATAATGCCTGAAAAGCACAGAAAAGAAACATTTTTAACTTTAATTTTTTTTTTCTGCAGGTCTTCCATGCCCCTGAAGTTAGAAGGGAGAAATCTCCCAAAAGCAAGTGAATCATTGCCAGTGCACACATAGAAATTGCACCAGTGATGATCTCCTATGGAAAACAGAGTTCAGCGTTCTGACTTTCATTGTTTTTTTTTTCCTGCGGGAAAATGAAGCTCAAGGATTTCACCTCAGCCAATTGTAGAGAAGCCAAAACCAAGTTTAACTGTTTATTTGGAATACCTAAGGAACACAAGAACATGGTGGGTCCACCCTTTGGGCCCATTATATCCACAGGTGGACGAAAAACTGAACTACACACCAGCTATGTTGACACTAAGGTCAACTGTATCTTTGATATGTTTTCTTGTATTCTCAATGACTCTTGGTACTTTTTCAGACTGTATCAGAAATGTTTGGTTTTAACAAGGTTGCATGAATGGTTACTGATACTGAAAACCTGGTTATGGTTATTTCCCATGACACAGGCCTTAACTGGTTTAGAATAGACTTAGTTTTATGGTGCACTTGACATAACAGACATGACATAAATTGTGAATTTACGGAATTAATTTTTAATCAGTTTTTACATCTGATGGCATTTTTTCAAGCAAATTAATGGCAATGGGAGCAGCTTGTGCCCCCATTGTTACAAACTTAGTGTTGGCATTTAGGGAATATGAGTATATTTTCAAGTCACATTTCATAAGCTGCTTAAAACAATATTTAGAATACCTGGACGATCTTTTTACTTTATGGTCTGGTTCCCAGGAGGCCCTGATTAAGTTACTTACTTTTTTAGAACAAACTAATGATTTTATATCATTTACATATCAGTCATCCAAAACTAGAATTAATTACTCAGATGTCACTATTTTTCAGAATTTTTTGACAAATCACTTTAAATCAAAATTATTTTCTAAATCATCCTTTTCCAGTTGTTATTTACATTTTAAAAGTTGTCAACCACATTGGTAAAAGAGGAATTTAATCAATGGTCAGATGGATACACTTTCCAGGATCACCTCTGATGACGAAGTATTCACACAAAAGGCACTTTGTTTACAGCAGATGCTATTTAACAGGGATTACCCATGAATATATGATTGGCAAGGCATTCAATGAATTTTAATGCAACGGAGACAGCAGAGCTGCCACTATTTTACACTAACCTATTTCTTGTAAATGTATAAATTGTACATTTGCATCCAGACATGATAACAGCTTTTGTTGGTCCATGGTTTTAATTGCTCTAATGACAGCAGGTTGATCAGGCAGATCATCTCTAAAACAGGAAACTGATTACTTTTAAGTGAGAATTTAACAAGTTAGATCCTCAACTTAGATTTATTAAAAAAATCAGGAATTCTGTCAAGACAGTTTTTGCCAAAGGCAGATAGTGTTCTACCAGTAGTATGGCTGGATGGACACTGAAAATGTAAAAATGCAGTGCCTGTAAACAGTGCCATTTTGTGCATGATTTTCTTTATGTTATAGTTGCAAAATTATCCAACGATGATCCTCTGCATAGGTAATTTTCATCACATTACCTACAGAGTTGTTTAGGTTGCAATTTGTGCTTGATATGATGCCTTCTGTGTCATGAAGACTGAGAGACATCTTCAACGATGTATAAATGAACAACAATTACACCATTCTGAAGGGTTACAAAATCAATGCTCTTTACAAACATTCCTTAATTTGCACCACTTTAAGAAATTTTCTGTTTTGTACTGGAAAATTTTAAGGGTGACAACTGGGAAAAAACACAGAAGTATCATGAACTGTTTTGACAGATTAAGCTGAAGTCCAGTGTGTTTTCTTTCCTAAAGTTCATAGGTGTTTACTAGGCTGTTCATCCTTGAGGACCTTAAGAAGCCCTAGTCTTACATTCTCATGATACTTTTCAGCCCTTAAATTTTGTATGTAAATAACCCAGAAATAGGTTGAACAAGGATCTGTTTGAACATTTATATACTCCTTCTGTTTGTGAGGGACAGGAGTGCTTAACCAGAGGTGTATTTGTGGTTACACATCCATTCTTCCAAATTACATTTGAATAAGAATAAGAGAAGTATTTTGCTTTGTGTGGAGTGTAAGATGGTTCCACAGAAGTGGTATTCTCTGTGAAACAAACCTATCCCACCAGCATGTTCTAGTAAACAAATAAATAAGTAAATAATTCTATTTCTATAGTTAGTGTATTAAGAAGATGGATTCTAAGGTATAACACATTATTTATTTCCTATGATGGCTGTGAGTATACACTGTGGTATTAAATGTGTGACCTACTGTTACTGATGTTACAGTAATATTATTTAGAGAGTTATATATTATTCTGATGAAGTCTGTTTAATTGTTGGATGAAAATCCATAAAAATGTCCAAACCAAGTAAGTAAACTTGTACTCAATGTTTATTAAGCCACAAAGTTTCTGTTTAGCTTTTCGTCGGTGACTCCTCACCAACTTCCTCAGAACAGGAAATAAACACATTCAACACATCCTGTTTAAATACTACAATATAACTCCCAACTTTTGTCACACTGCCACCTGTGGTTGGAATACCAAATTGTCAATATATTAAAAAGAACATACAAAAAGGTGTAAGACTATTTAAAAACATATATATAAATATAAGATTAAAAAAACAAGTCATAGGCCAACAGGCTTGACTTGGAAAAAGGAACCAGAAATATGTATTAAAATACAATAAAATAAATAACTCACTTCATGGTTAATAAATTGGACTCATGATGGAGCAATACATGTACAAAAAAAATTTTTAAAAACAAAGGCTACTGAAAAACATGTATCATAATTTTGCACATTAACGTATGAAATAGCAAAACTACCTTATCAAACTTTTCAATTTCAAAACACAAGAAATTGACAACATGTTGTTCAAGCCTGGAAAATGGTATGCTTCCAACCTCAATTGCCAAAGCAATTCTCTGAGTTCCAACAAATGGGAAACAGCCCCCCCCCCCCGTTGTCATGCACAATCTGATCAATCACTGTGAAGCTAAACCCATGCCCTGGGCACTCGCTAATATGTTTAGCAAGTGCATTAGCCATTTTTTCTTTCTTGATGGCATATAGATGTTCATATAGGCACTCATGCAGTTTCCGGTCAGTTATCCCTATATAGAAAGCCGGACATGAAGAACACTGGGCCAGGTAAACCACATGTGTGCTGGCACAGTTGAACCTCCCCTGGATTTTATACTTTCTCTCTCTGATCGCAAAATAAGTTCCTGCTTTCACATATTGGCAGTATCTGCACATGTTGCATTTGAACATGCCTGAATGTGCCTGAGTAGATCTAGGTTTCCTTTCAAGGATGTCTTTTAAGTTGGAACCTCTCTTGTAAATGACTTGAGGATTTAACCCTAAAGCTGAAGGGCCTTGATTGTCTGGTGTCAGTAAACACCAATTCTTCATTATAATATTAGCGATACTCCCCGCATCCAAACTGTAAGTAGTGATGAAGCTGCAGGCATGAGTAGATCTAATCCGAGTATCATCAACCAACACAGCTTGATCTGAAATAGACTGGCCCAAAATGGGGAGATATACCCCATTCGCCCTCTTACGACTTACCTCATTACAGAGGTCTGAAATAAGATGGCCAGGATAACCCCTTTTCAAAAAGAGGTCTCTGATAAACTCACATTCCTTTAAAAAAATCACTGTCCCGTGTCACCATCCTGGCCGCCCGGACCAGTTGGCCCTTGACTATCGACCTCTTCTGATGAAAGGGGTGGTTGCTTACAAAGTGCAAATATGAGTTTGAAAAAGTAGGTTTGCGATGGATGCTGGCCATATAGCAACCCCTAGAGTTATCCTTAGACAGATCAACGTCCAAATAAGCAATTTTCTCCATGGAAAAGTTAGAGGTGAACCTAAGGAATTCAGTAGATGTATAAAAGCATTCCAAGATAGAGTCTGCTACTTCCCTCCCCCCTTGGAGAAATTACTTACTTGGTTTGGATATTTTTACGGATTTTTGAATATGGTGTGCAGATCCCTGGCTCCTTCTTGTATAGCAGTTGGTTTTGTTTTTTTATTGTTGAGCTAATTGTTGGATGAAAGCACTCAAAAAATCCATTTGGGACCAAGTTCTTGTTGACACTGTTTTTTTGTGGGTTTGTGAAACAGATGTGGAGTGAGTACAAGGCACTAAGTTGTGTAACTTTCTCACATTTATAATAAATTTTGACCAGTATACTGCCAATGATTTGAATAAACTTAATGATTTTTGACTCAGTGAGCAGGACTAGAACCAGCAAATCATAGCAGGCATAAGTAACTGAAAACTGTATTAGTATATATATTTATTACCGTGAATAGGTGGATTGAAAAATATACATCCTATGGCAAGCAAACCTTCTATGATAATTTATAGTAAGCTAGGTTAAATTCTTCTACACTCTCACCTGATAAATCTTGAATGTTATTTATTTTGGCTGAAACCAAGTGTATTTTTCACCATGGAACTATTTTAAGCAAGACCTTTTACAAATTATATTCAAATGTCTTTGACTGTTTTTTTTTTCCCTTAACAGAGGCTTTGAATTCCTGGAATAACAAAATATATCATCTGTGGGGCCTGTGCTATGTATATTTATGTTATTAGATACACATTAGACATAACATTATTTGTGTACTACCTAGCACCGGAGAATACTAGAAGGTGATTGTTTTCTTTCAAACCTAACAACAAACATAGAAAAGATAGTTTGTTCTTCTCTTGGCTTTTCCCGATTAGGGGTCACCACAGCAGAACTCCGGTCCGCTAATGATTGGCAGTCGATTTTTACAGTGCCACGGTGCCAGCCCAACACCTAACATTCAACGAAAGCATGCCCATTCACACATGTCTTTGGAACGCCACTCCACCATGGGGAGAACATGCAGACTCCACACAGAAGGCGCTCCAGCTGAAAATCGAACCGGAGAACCTCTTGCTGTGAGGTGCACCACCGCGGCTTCCAGCATAGGAAAGATAGTATTATACTATATTTGACATACTCAATATTTTAATGCTAGCAATTTATTTAAATGAAAGTTAAATGGCCATTAACTGATAAATATGAGAAAATGTTTCAATAAATTGTCAGTCTTCTAAAGTTTCCAAATAAAACAACATCAAAATAACATTATGGTACTACTGCTCAACTCTATGAGCCTTAACAAAAAAGTACAGTTGTGTAAGTTGTACTTACCTATAACAGCAGATGTTCAAATTATTTATTGCTGCAATAGGGTATTGGGTGTATCCTGCCAAGGATACAGAAACTGGCCAATCTCCCAAAGCTTTCATTCTTCCCACACAATCACTCTGGCCACGTATAGGCTGAGCCCTTTTTGGAGGAAGTTATAACACCAACCAGAGTTAACAGAAATATTCAGGACTTTCTTGCCCATCAACAAAAAATGGGGAAATTGTTCTGACAACATCTCCAACATCAACACAATGATTTCAGGGACAGGTATATCTCACAGAGGATACCACTGCCCTGGAACTGACACCTCATCTGCATAAAACAAAGTTCATCCCTGTCCATAGTCAAGTGCAACTTAGATCTATGGGTGGGAAACAGAACATTTCCCCAGGACTGGACCCCATGTAGTACTAATGGACAGAGGCAGCTCCTAAATCTTTTATCACATGCATGACAGGTCCCCTCATATGATCTGTGGTATGATCCCAGTTATTCTCATTAAGTGTAATATACAATTATCAACCAGTGGATGGGTAAGGCCAATTTATATCCAAATGGGTTAAGTTAATTTGAGCACAAAAAGAGAAACTGGCTAGGCTTAAAATTGCCCACAAGGGCAGACAGCCTTGTACATACCTATGAACCTATGACAAACTAAGACAGAAATAACAAAAACAACATTATATCTTACAATAACTACACACAAGAATGGGGATGGCAGGTGGGTGCTGCTACAGCAGCATTGAAGAATTTGAGCATCTACTATATGTAGCGAAACCTATACAAATGTTCTATGTTCATCATTCTTACTGGTGTAGTAGCCTAAAGGCAGACTACCTTAGTTTAACCAGCCTGGAAGCAGAAAGGATAGGTTCCCCTGGAAAGTGGTCATAGCAAAAACAGCCCTGTACCTGAAAGAGGATTCCAGCTTGTATTGCTTTATAAATGTATAGATGGAGAAACAAGTTGCTGTCTCTAGATTGCTTCTAGAGTCCAGTCCCTTCTGGTATGACATTGTAGAAGCTAAGCTCTTGTAGAATGGGCCTTTACATGCCTGGAATGGATTTTCCATTGTGAGAGTAACAAACAACAGTATCAGAGGACATCCACTTGGAATTAGTCTGTTTAGACACAGTTTGACCTTTCTTTATCCCAGAATAGGAAACAAATAGATGGTTAGCTTTCCAAAAGGACTTAGTTCTGTCAAGATAGTACCTGAATTGCCTATGCAGATCCAGTGTGTGTAGAATCATGTCTTACTTGTTCTTTGGTTCTTGACAGAAAACAGGGGTATTGAAGCCTTGATTCAACTTGTACTCTGAAACAACATTTGGCATAAAAGAGGAGTTTGTGGGCAGAGTGAACCTGGCTATATAGAGTTTGCCCACCATGACAGCTTGCAACTCAGATATTCTTCTTTCAGATGTCAGTGCAATCATAAGTGCAGTTTTCCAGGTAATGAATCTTATGTCAATCAGGCAGACAGGTTCAGACGGTGACACAGTTTTTCTAGAACAAAACTGAGATCCCAAGGAGGACAGACCTGTCTACAGGAAGGTCTTAGGTATAAAACTCCTTTTAGAGGCTGTCTGTCAAAAAACAGAGAAGGAAATGGGGATCCATGGGCAAACACACTGAAATGGCCATGAGCTGTACCTTTATAGAAGCATAACAGAGGCCAGAAGATATTAACTCTCACAAATATTTAAGCACCAGTGGTACACAATCTCTGATGGATCCCTGGTTATTGGCTAGGCTCCAACTGGAAAATACCTTCCACATACCAATATATAATTTTCTAGCAGGAGGTTTTCTTTCCTCCTTCTGTACCTTCTGCAGAACTTCATGAAATTGGTGCCTACAAGGTATCAAATTTGAATCATCTGGAGTAAGCTGAAGTTGTTTGGTGTGGGTGTATCAAACTCCTCTTGTCTTATGTGAGAAGATCCACTCTGTGAGAAAGTTTGTGGTAATTGTCCCTAAATAATTCCATAAGAAGGGAGAACCGATTTTGCCTGAGCCAGAAGGTAGTCACCGAAATGATTTTTGCAGAGTCTTTCTGAATCTTCAGAATTACCCTGGAAATCATTGAAAGGGTGTGAATGCATACAGGAACATCCCCAACAAGGGAAATAAAGGAACATCTGTCTTCCAGGCCTTTCAGTGAGTCCTGGAACAGAATCTATTTAGTTGTCTGTTTTGAAAGGAGGTAAATAGATTAAAAAAAAAACATCCACGACTGGGAAGGAAAAAATCAGCTTTCAGGATGTATAAATTACATTTATTAATCCAAACGTTCTGGTACCTTGGCAATTCGCCTTCAGTGGAACAATTTCAATTGCATCACATCCATCATATATAGCATCATCTTCCAATTAATCAATTAACATCAAGTATGTTTTCTTAAAGCTCAAACACACAATAAATGCTTCAAATTTTTAAACTAATACATTAAACAACTTCAGTACAACTAAAACTCACAAATAAACCATGCTGAAAACACATTATTTATACATGTACTCTAATTTCAATATTATGCTCTATACTACTAATATATTAATTCATCATTAATTCATTAAATATACAATATTAAATATATATAAAGCACAACAATAGTTACTAGCAACATTATAAATATTATAAATATGAATATAATACAATATTATGTTATTATGGCCTACAATATTATTAAATAAATATAAAAAGAAAAACAATTAATGATGAACTGTCAGCCTATTTCAGCATCCAAATTCATCCCTCTAGGATGTATAGTATGATAATTCAAAATCATCTTATGTTCCAACCTATTCAATTCATTTTTAAAATTCCCTCCTAATGAGTGTGGTCTAGCCAAAACACTAAAGTTAAATCCATCAATTGTGTCCCCCACAACTGGATCAACTTCCAGAAGGCCTCTTTGTTGACTTTCCACTCAAGAGGACTCAGAGTCCATAAGTGGTGAAGAACTTTCAAGGCATGAATCACTGTGAAAATCTCTTTTACATTTATATGCTGTGACATACCCTGAGGACCCAACAAGTCTTACACTTGAACTCCCATGGAGACTGCTCCTCAACAAAAGTCTAAAAAGTCCATTTGGACAGATTGGACTGGGGTGTGTAGGTAGAAGGGGAGTCCTGGATTCAGAGACAGTTAATCCCTCCGCCACTGCTGTTCCTGTTTCACAAACCCCAGTATCAGTTCTTGGAAATCCAAGGGATGAAAGTGCTGGGTCCAACAATTCTTCAAATACCATTAAATTTGTTTCACATGTGTAGTGTGGCTAGTAGTGTCATAAGCATGACTGATAACACAAGACCTAGAATTCTGAAGAACTGTCTTGCTGAGGCAGTGTCTAGAAGAGAGCAATTCAAGAAAATGTCCTTATAAGTCAGAACTTTGTCTTCATGCAGGAAGGCCATCCTTTTTATTGTGTCTATCCAACACCCCAGGAAAACATTTTGTTGACAAGATGTGAGGAAAGACTCTTAAAGTTTCATTTTGAAACCCAGATGGGAAAGGAGAGATCCAGACTTGTCTAAAAACTCCAAGTACCCAGATACAGAAGCTGTACAAATCACCATATCAAATAAATACGGAAAAATGTGGATGCCTAGGGTACTACAATATCTATTGGGATCAGACACTGTTTAAACACTTGAGGTGCAGTAGATACCTCAAAGGGTAATGCAGAAAACTAGTAATGTAAAACAGATACAATAAATCTCAAAACTTTCCTGAAATTAGGGACAATAGGAATATCATTATAAGTATCTCCAAGATCTAGAGTCACCATGAAACAGTGGTCTGGAAGCAATGCTACAATGACTGTAAGGTGAGTATTTTAAATTTTAGAACTTTTACAAAGATGATTAGAAATCCACGATGCGTCTCCAGGAATACTCCTTTTTGGTACCCAAAAAGAACTGCAGTAAAATCCTATGCTCACTGTAAAACAAATTTCCATATATAGCCTTGATAATTTTACATTCTAAAGGCTAGATTACTAGAATGAAACATCCTTTAACTCTGAAAATCTAATTACTTTCCTTTTTTTATTGGGGCATTAGATTACATGAAGCCAGGGGATTTTTATTTGAAGAAGCAGCTGGGCAGGCAGCTGGGAAAAGAGCAGCTGGATCAGCAGTCAAATGAGAAAAGACCCTAAGCCTTTTTAGGGAGGGACTGCTGGAATGCATACTAATGTCCTGCAGACAGATTTCTAAATATCTTCCAAGGCCCGTAATTGGTGGGGATAGCCATAAAATTGGGGATCTTGCCCTCTATAAGGTCATACACCTTGCCTAGTTCTGGGGTAATCCCCACCTGCTCCCAAGTAAAAAAGATCACTAAATCTATCAATCGGCTGAAGAGAAGTGAACACCTGTTTGGACTTAAGCTTGGGTTTACTTTCCAAAGAATCAGTGACTGGACTCAGTGCAAACTAGCAAATCATCATTTTCCTCATCAGATTCCTCGTTATTCTCTGAAAAAACAGAAAGGTCACTAGCCAAAGTAGCACTAGAGACATGTATGGGAAGACAACATCCAGAATTAGCTGTCTGCAGAGCTCTCTTAAGCAAGGAAACCACATCAGCCTTATTAACATTCACAATGTGCTCTGTAATTTGCCATAGTCATTTCTTTGCAAGGGGTTGAACCTTTTTCAGAAAGGAGCCCTCTTGTTTAAGTTGGAAGAATTATCCTCCTGCCATTTCCTTTTGGACCCCTGACATTTGTTTGTCTGGGATTTTTGATTGTTCTCTCTCTTGAAAGAAGACACCTTGTCTTTGGAGAATCAGGTACCTGAAACATCCTAGGTACTCCATGCATTAATGTATCTTGTTCTCTATAAGGTCATATACATATAGACTTATATATATATATATATATATATATATATATATATATATATATATATATATATATATATGTATATATATTTCCAATTTAATAACCAATAATATGATAATGCTTTTGTTTCTATTTCTTGTGAACTTCACTACTAGATAAAATATCTGCAGACAGCCCTGGAGGATGTCTAAACTCCATTCGATAGTAGCCAAAAAAAGCTACACTAGAGGCAGACGGGGAAAAAGATAAGTAGTCTGCAGAACAACTAACTGTAGGCTGAGACAAAATTTTATTTTGTTTTTTTTTCTTTTTATGTGTAACTGGATTTAATGGAGGAGACCAGATCCAAGTCAAGAGACAGAACACAAGCCAGAATAATAAACTGACAGCTCTGGATAACGTATCACAAATAAACACAACATTCAGTAAGTGCTTTCATCCTGTTCTACAAAACTTAACTGAATAGACTCACAATTCAACTCCAATAAATTCTAGTAAAACTGCACACAGTATGAAAGTGCTTACTGAATTTTGTTATTTTATTATGGAACAAAGTGTCATTTTTTTTTCCACAGAAGCTGATTTTTATTTAGTTTTTATATCTCTAAATTATGGCTTTTACCACTTTATGGTTAAAGATGAAAATATATAAGAATAACAATAAGTCAGGCACAATTAATTCATGGTTCTCAGTGCAAGGACAGACCATAGTGTCTAACAACACACATAAATACTGCACTTCTGAGAAAAATATAGAAAGTTTCCTCAGAAACAGTAAAATATGTATTTGTTAAAGACAGACGCCAAATAAACTCATCTACAAGCAGAAATTCCAACAGGAATTACTACAAACACTGGCAGAAATTAAATATTAAAATAAAATAAAAAAACCCATAAAATAGAAGGGGAATAATACACTTAATAATAAAAAGAGAGGAAGGGAGTCCCCAAATGGGGCTTATCTGAGCAGAAAGCTTGAAAACTTAGCAATGGATCCTGTGAAGAGTCAGATAACTTTCTTCACTGAATAGCAGAAAAAGATTGAATGCACACTTCCTGGGACAGCTGAATGCTACACTCTCAGCATTTGCTCAGCCAATCAGCTGTCACAGGAAGAGAGGGAAAGGGGAGTCCAAGCTTTTGAAAGCTGGCCAGTATTAGGTTTCCTTGGCAGATAAACCAAAATGCCAGTGAGAATGATAAGTATTTCAAAATTTCTGCTTGAACATTCTCTGGAAGGTTGAGTATGCAACTAGGAAAACCTCCTCATGACAGCTCTAGTGGCAGCAGCCCTAGAAGTGGCATAAGCAGAAACATAAGCTCATTTTAAACAGTAGGTTACCATTTCAGGCACAGAAGCAATAAAGTTACACAAGGAAATCTTTTCATCATAAGGAGAAACAGATGCCATAATATCGCTCATGTTCTCAAAAGGGCAAGCATAAATTTTAACATATGAGCTTAAGATTTGAGAATTCTAAATATGTGTTGCACAAGAAAACACTTTTTCCCAAATCTATCAAATGTCTTCCCATCCCTGTCAGAAGAAGAGGGTTTGAAGTTAACCAGATGTTTAACAACAGCTGGGTTTACTAGAGCAATAACTGCTGGGTCTGATCTGGGATTGGTATATAAAAACTTCTAGGATTGAGGAATTTTATACAATTGATCTGTTTTTTGGGGGCAGCAGGCTGGCTTTTCAATTTACAGGCTGAAACACATCCTACAGTGCTTAAAGGGCAAGAGAAAATGCAGCAGGCTCTGGAAAATCTAGTTTCAATAAATCCTAATACTTCTTTAGGGACTGCTGAATGTCATTATGTTCTAATTAAAACCACTGATTCATTCTGGAAATAGTTTCAGAGAAAGCAAATTTTTCAAAGGAACTGGCAGAAGTCATACTCTCCTAAGAATCTGAATCAGAAACCTGAGAAAACAAAATAGAATCTGCCCTTTCATAATCATTTTCTGGTTCAAATTTACAAACCTCTTTTGGCCTGAACTAAACCCTGATCTGAGTTCAATAAATCACTATCCAAAGTAACTGAGACAAGAGAAGGTATACATCTTTTTGACAGGAATTTCTGAAGAAGCAGACCCACTTTTGCCAGAAAAAAAAACTCCCTAGGGATAGGCATAGTAGTCCGGCTAAGCCAATATGAATTCCCTGTCTCTTCTCCCAGGACTAACAAGACTGGTTCTCCCTTGTCCACCAAGGGAACTCCGACAGCAGCAGCGGATGTCTAATCGTGGTCCATGATGGCTGTTGGGACTCTACACCATGTGGAGCCAAGGAAAAGAAGAATGGTCTGGGAAACCAATAATAGCCACAGCACAGTCACCCATCTGTGGCTGAGACAGTTTAGCAGCCTGCTGTGGTGGCAAAGCCCGTTTATTAATTTTCTTTGTTTTGTGACTGGAAGATGGAAGATCTAAAGAGCTGGTATGTTGTTCCATTGTTAAGTCAAAAAAAAGGCCTGATTCCTGGACGCTTGGCAAAGTACTTTAAACACTTACCTCAGCCCTTATACGAAAACAAAAAAACACTTTTACTTCAGCAAAAGTAGTTTTAAATTAACAACTTTTTTTCTACAGGAGTAAAAATGTGATGTTCCCATTTAGTCATGTGACAGTCATTAAAAATGCTTTTTCCTAGCTTAAAAATATTATTTTAAACAAAAAATACAAATTCTATCATAAAAAGTAAAAATAGAAGTTTTTTTTTTTCCCAGAAGGAAATTTATTGGCCAGCAATGATAAGTGTAAGCCAACCATTGATCCTCAACAGCCCATAATAGAGCTGTTCAGTGGCAGGAAATCTCTGGGGCGGCCACGGTGGTGCAGTGGTTAGCATTGTCTCCTCAAAGCAAGAGGTTCTCCAGTTCGATCCTCATCTGGGGTGCCTTCTGTGTGGAGTCTGCATGTCCCACTTTGTGGTCGCGTGGGTTTCCTCCGGGTGCTCCGGTTTCCTCCCACATCCAAAAGACATGCTGTAGGTAGCTTGGATACTCTAAATTGGCCCTAGGCATGAGTGCCTACGTGTGTGTGCCTTCCATGGAAGGTTGGGCACCAGGCTGGCAACTCAACACTGTAAAAACTTCACTGCCAATCATGAGTAGACAGGTCATCCACTGTGGAGACTCCTAACCAGGAAAAGCCGAAAAAAGAAGAAGTGGCTGGAAAGCTCTGGAGGGCTTGGCATCCAAACCTCTCTTTTTAGTCAGGTCAGCTCCAGCTGACTTATGATTTCAGCGCATGGAAGGCACCCAGATGTTTTGAAAGCCTAATGGTCGCTATATTTTTAGTACAATATAGCCCATATAGCTAAGGATATTACAACAGTGTTCTTAATGAAGATCATCAGATAGTATTACTGTGGAAGTTTGAAAGTTTTGAGGAACGAAAGTGGTAAAGACCTGGAAGATTTTGTTTAGCAACATTTTAAAAGAAGAGGACAGTACCAGCATCTTGGAAAAAAGTGGGACTGTACTACTCAAAGCGTGTAAAGACCCTTTAGACCCAGCTTAATATAGAACAATTTCAATTTTTAATGGTGATTACAACTTATTTATGTCTATACCAGCTAAGAGAATGGCTATGGTGCTCCCAAAACTGATAGATATGGATCAAAGTAATTTTTTCTAGTACTTCTGTATTCTGAAACTTCCTGCAAAGCACTGTAATAACTCTCATACATAAAAAGTAGCTCTATACTCTGAATACTTCTGCCTAGATACTTACCAAACCTAACATAGCCACATTCTCTTATCAACCTAATACATATAAGCTCACAATCTAATCTTTTTCTGTGGTGATGGGTCTACAGACTACTTAGTCACCCTATGTTGACAGCCTTTTGGGATTAGGTACCTTGGAGCTAACTGTTTAAATCTCACTGACAACCATTTTCTATTACCATTACAATAGTCCATATGTGAATGGTGCAAATATCTACTTAAGTTGGAGGCTAGCCTTTCCTTTTTTTATATGTACACTACTCACAAGGTTGTTAGTGCCCAGATCCAACCTGCATCTGCATGCCACTCACCAAAAGACAGACCCTCATGCTGAGGTACTTAAAAAGCCTCTTCAAAAGCCACAAAGGCCTCCAAGGTAAAAGCCAGACTCACTAACTCCTCAGTAACATAATGGCAGCTCACACACTATAATTTTATTATCACATATCACATGCACTACCTTCAGAAGTCACCATACTAGGCTAACTCTGCCCTTAAAGCATCATATTCAGCCAAAATACAAGGACATATCCTAATCATAGAAGGCCCTGTAGTAAATGCACAGATAGTCTAATCGCCAAGCTTAGCAAAGCCTGGACGATGGTCAACTGCTTCTCAGGAGCCAGGGTAAATCAGGTGATTAAGACCATCACGTGACTTCACCCCACATACACCTATGGCATGGTCTTTGTTCATGTGAGCATGAATGAATTGGAATGACTTGGAATGCACCCCCCCGGACTATATGAAGACAGACATGAATGAGCTCTCCAAGTGTGCATTTAAGTCTTGAACAGCATCCTACCTTCCCTGAAAATGATGCCTCAATGCAAGCAGAAAATGACTGACTTTATCAACTGGTTATAGAATTGGTGTCATTCCAATAGAGTCCAGTATGTGTAAGACTGGAGGGAGATGGCTGACAGTCCCACATTCTTCACAATGGATGGCTTGCATCTTTTGTCTCAGAGATTTCATTTATTGGCCAAGAATTTTACCACCTGCATATTGCTTTTTTTAGGCAAGATAAATCTGCTTCATCTACCGACATAGCAAAACCTCTCTGTGACAGCATCACAGTAGGGCTGCACAGTGCTAATAGACTCAACAAGAAATTGCCCCCCATTGAAGCCTTCCTAAATCTAGAGAACATCTATACCTGTGACATTATAAAAGTGGGTTCCAGTGATGTGACAGCACACCCTACTTACCAGGTTGCAGTGTTCATAAAATATCCAGACCCTCACCTGATGGTGTTGCTGCATATTGGTAGTGATGAATCCATTGTCCTCAGTGACTCAGTCTCTTAAAGCCTTGTTTGGTTAGACAATATCTTGAACTGTTTTACTTCATTGTAATTATAAAAAGAAATCTCCTATCATATCTTCACCAATTACAGTATGCCCTCCATGACACTCACAATTCAAAATGTGTACCTTAACAAGCTTGCTTGCCTCAAAGTTGAGCTATACACTATTTTTGGGATTTTAGTTATCCATGTATAAACTGGAGTACTTACA
Organism: Protopterus annectens; assembly: GCF_019279795.1. Lineage (NCBI taxonomy): Eukaryota > Metazoa > Chordata > Ceratodontiformes > Protopteridae > Protopterus > Protopterus annectens. Next base: position 1,813,072,728 of record NC_056743.1, read on the forward strand.
TCACTGCAAAAAATATGTTACCATGTAACTATGTTAGAAACCCAGAAACAATACCCAGTACTGTTCAAAGTTTATACAATAATGGCACTACCTATTAGTTTCTGAAGACATTGCTAGCATATTACCAGGCAAATTTGGTGCCAGCTTTTCCCCTCTATCCCCTTATGCCTCCATACTCTTAACACCTTGGAGGCCTTCCCCAAAGATCACATGACTGCAAGTCCTCAAGACAATCTCTGGGGTGAAAAGCACTAGCTCCTTGGGGTCTGATAATATTGGAAAATAAACGATAACAAACTGAAGAAAATATCCAGGAGTAGCCACCAAACCACGATGCAGAAGCCAAAAAGATATTTTATTGAAGACAAAAGCTCAAAACAAATAAACTGTAAAGCTTCTTGATCTATGTCAAACTTCTTCAGACAAACAGCAGCAATGATGTCATTTCCTTATATAATTTCAAATTGTCAGCTGATGAACAATCTAATGATGTAATTTCCTTTTCACATATTGGTTATAAGTAATGCGCCATCTACTGGTCGGTTACCAAAATAACTGGATGTTTTTACAAAATTCATTAAAAAGAGCACAAAAATTCATTTAACAAAATTCTAATAATAATATTCTGAAAAATGTATATAAAATATATTAAAAATCTAATTTTTTTAAAAATTTTATATAAGCATTAGTAAAAAATCTAATTACACACAACACTGTGCATCAAACATTGCAAACTTGTAAAGCATAATTCTGAATATTAATATTAATATATTAATGTATTTTTCCCCTGTGCAACGCTTTAAGTTTTAATACTGGAGTGATAGATGTTCTCTCATTGAGACCTGACCATGTATCAGATTGTGTCAATATTTGCCATCTTAATTCTTTCAATTCTAATAAAACTGGCCAAGCAGACCTATCACTAATAGTAACATGATCTATAATGGCAAAACCGAAAGAATGAGAAGGAAATTCTTTTATATGCTTGGCTAAAGCATTATGTTTAATGCTTTTTTGATGGCATAATCATGCTCATATAACCTACAAGTAAACATCCTCTCGGTTTTGCCTATATAAAATGCTGTGCATTGGTTGCACTGGGCAAGATACACAATCGCTTTACTTTTACAATTGTATGTGTATCTAATTCTATATGTGATGTCTCTGATTTTAAAAATAGAACCTGTGTTAATTTTATGACACCATTTACAGGCACCACATTTCACCATACCTCTGTTTTTCTTATTACGATCATAACAACCATATTTCAATATTTCTTTAAAAGATTTCCCTTTCTTATATACCACATTCACTGTGTTGGGCAACATGTTGCGACACAAGTTGTCTTCCATAACAATGCTCCAATTACGAATCAAAACATCTTTTATAAGACTGTGATCGTAAGTGAATGTGGTAATAAAAGATTTCATGAATATGTTGTTTTGTTGAAAAGTTGTTCTAGTAATAGTAGTATGCTCATCATGTGAATCTGCCAGGTTGACCATGGGCTTGTTCAATATGGGTTTATAAAATCCAATTTGACGTTTAGTAACAACTTCCTGAGTCACTACATCAAGTAAATCATTTGGGTATCCCCTGCTCAAAAACATACATCGCAGATTGTCACATTTAACTAGAAATTCTGTGAATGTAGTTATCATGCAAGCTGCTCTTACAAGTTGACCTTTTACCACTGCTTTCCTTTGTTGAAAAGGATGACAACTTGTGTAATGCAGAAAAGAGTTACTGTAAGTTTTTTTCCTATAAATGGTTGCCGTGTAACATTTATCAAACTCATTTTTGACCAGATGGACATCCAAATAATTCAAAAAATCAAATGTTACTTCATAAGTAAATTTTAAAAATGTAGTAGTACTATTAATGTGTGCCAAGAATTCATTCAAAGAATCTAAACTACCTTTCCAAAAGATACAAATGTCATCTTGGAACCTCTGATAAAATCTGATGAACTTGTTGTAGATACTAGAAAAGACATATGTCTTCTCCCAAAAGATCATCACAATGTTGGCATAAGCACCTCCACAAGGGGAGCCCATGGCAATACCACTTTTTTGGAGATAATAATGGCCATCATGGGTAAAGAAATTGTGGCTCAAAACAAGTTCAAGTAATTCCATAATTAAATTAGTTAATGTATTGTCAATTTTTTGTTCAAGTAAAATTTCACTTACCCATTCAAGACCAATACCTTGGGGAATAACTGTGTATAAATCTTTTACGTCAACTGTGACCAAAATGTCACTAGTGCAATATTCTACTTCATTTACTTTTTCTAAAAAAGACCATGAGTCTACAAATATGTGCAAATTTCTGGATGATTTTTTTAAGTTCATAATCAACAAATTGCGCACTAGCTGACGTAATTGACTGACATCCATCAATAAGAGGTCTCATTGGAGGATCCAGGCTGTTTTTATGTATCTTTGGTATTCCGAAGAAAACCAGAATTCTTGGTGTAATGACACGTAAATAATTATATTGCTCTATGGTAATTCTCCTCTCTAAAAAAATGTCATTTAACTGTGAATATAGCCTATTGTAAGCCTGGTTTAATTAATTCAAAGAAACCTTAACATATGTTTCTGTATTTAAAATATTACATAATTTTTCATTATATGAATGTTGATTCATTATAACAGCCCCCCCCCACGTTTGACCGGTTTCATAACTCTTACTTTGTGTGTTTTCAAATTATGTAGTGCAGAAAGTTCGATTTCAGATAAATTAGATTCGGCATCAGTATGAGAAACCATGTTCTTATAATTAAGTAATTCATGTTGACAAACCTTCTCAAACAAAACTAAGTTGGGGTGCAAAGGTGGGTTGAAAGTACTACTTATATGAAACATAGAAACATTATTCTGTAAATTATCTTAGTATAATAAACTAAAGTTTAATTTACGTAAAAATAACTTTAAATCAATGATAAAATCAGTAAAATTAAATTTAGCTGTTGGCACAAAAGAAATACCTTTTGACAAAAAATTAGCTACATTCACATCAATCTCACAATCTGAAAAATTGTATACAGCAAAATCACCAGACGTATTAAAACAAATGTGGTTTGAATGGTTTGAACATGCGTCCATATCATCATTTTCACAATTAAAATCATCACATACATGATTGTCCACACCAGACACTATAGGACTTAAGTCCTCCATTCTTTGCTCTTTGGTCTGGCTCCCATATACCCAACTGCGTCAGCGTAAGAACTGACTGACTTATTCTTTAGTCTTTCAGACCTTCTAATTTCAGGAAAATCATGTTGTGGTAAGGACGTCATGTGTCCATCAGAACCAAAATCATCATTATTATTAAGTGCGCGTTGACCATTATGGCTAGGTGTGCGTCTATTTTGAGGCACGGAAGGTTTAGGGTAAGCTACCCCATTAGCATATTGTTTATGGTCTCTTTGTAATTTTTCTATTTTAGTTTGCTTCAACCTAGCCATATATTGGTCTATGGAATTATAAATTCGTGTCATTTCATATTTTACATTTTCAAAATGCTTATCTTGTCTTATATTATTGTCTAAAATGTCCAAGTCTTTAACCAAAGTATCAATTTCAAGCTCATTGTATTTTATCATTATGAGCAAAAGTTCCTTACCGCTTTTGTCGAATAATTGCAATAATTCTGTATGCATAGAAGAATTATTGACTACCCCCATAGGATATCTCCAAAATCGAAGTCCCTTTGGAATGATGTTATTTTTCAAGCACTCTTTCAAATACGAATTTTCAAGCTGAAGTTTGCGACATCTAGCAAGCTTTAAATCGTATGCATTTGACAAAGATTCAGATGTAGTATCTTTGGACGTGGGAGTTCCATTGAATGCAAATGAAGATTATAGCCACTCGTGTTAAATAGGTAAACTTTGATTTTTCCGCTTTCCATTAGGGTCGCTATGAACAGACCCACGCGGGAGTTCTTGATGTTCAAGCTGAACACCTGAATGTGAAGCTACTTCTAATTTAAAGCTTTGCATAGGGGAAAAATACATTAATATATTAATATTAATATTCAGAATGCAATGTTTGATGCACAGTGTTGTGTGTAATTAGATTTTTTACTAATGCTTATATAAAATTTTTTTAAAAAATTAGATTTTTAATATATTTTATATACATTTTTCAGAATATTATTATTAGAATTTTGTTAAATGAATTTTTGTGCTCTTTTTAATGAATTTTGTAAAAACATCCAGTTATTTTGGTAACCAACCAGTAGATGGCGCATTACTTATAACCAATATGTGAAAAGGAAATGACATCATTAGAGTGTTCATCAGCTGACAATTTGAAATTATATAAGGAAATGACATCATTGCTGCTGTTTGTCTGAAGAAGTTTGACATAGATCAAACGAAAAGCGCTTCACAGTTTATTTGATTTGAGCTTTTGTCTTCAATAAAATATCTTTTTGGCTTCTGCATCGTGGTTTGGTGGCTACTCCTGGTCTGATAATATTGCTAGGGTGCTTCTTGCCAGTATGAAGCGCTGTCTCACCGACCCATTCAGCAATCTATTTAATAGCCTCTTATCCAGCTTTGTGCCTGAGACATTGAAAACAGCCAGGATAATCCGCCTTCATAAGGGAGGTCAACCACTGATGCAGGCATCTACACACCCATAAGTCATATCTGAGAAACAAAGAAATATATTTTTGCTGACTTCATAAACTCATACATTAGGAGCCTTTAGACCCTTGACGCAAATCCATTTGGGTTTGTAAAGGGCAGATCTTTTCTGCTAAACCTGACTGACTTATTAAAAAACATTACCCAGCATTAGCCAAAGGCAAATCAGTACACATGGTATACCTTAGTTCTGCTAAAGCCTTGGCAGCATTCCACACTTGGGCATAATACACAAAATAGGCAAACTAAATGTGAACCCCTATGTTACCCAACACTTAGTAAACTGACTGACATACATAAGCCAGAAAGTTAAAATAGGTGGCGTATTGCCTCCCAAAAGACCTTTTTCCAGTTTTGCCCCCCAAGGGCTACATTCTTGGGCTGCTACTATTTGGTACATATTTCTTGGACATCAAAGCTAGTATCAAGGGCCTCTGGCTGACCAAGCTGGCTGATGGTTGCCTATTTGTTGCTACCATATCCAAGGTTTTTCAGGTAGGGCTAACATGCACAAACAGATGGTGCCAAGGTATCACCCTCAAGCTAAATGCAACAAAGAAATTCAGTTCTGTAATCTTTGGAAAACTGGAGCATACTGTACATACTAGCACAGTAACTGTATCCTGTCAAAACCAGAATTGTTAACAAAGACCTAGATGCATTTCCTTTGATCACCATAGTCACACAGTCATTAGAAAAACTTGCTATGTAGCTTAGCCAATTACAGGGGTATATTTTCTATGTCCAAGGATGCCATCAGCTATACTCGTCCCTAATATGGGCCATTATTGAACACAATGCCCTCTTGGGATGTACTTATCCCAACACTTGTTTCATCATGAAATCTACAATGTTTGCTTGCTACGAAGATAAAGGACCCTGGAACTTTGGAAGCTAGCCAGTTGTTGTCAGGATATGAACCATATAGCTAAGGTTACTGCAGCAGTAATCAATATAATGAACAGTAGTAAATACACCCCTGGACTCCCCCTCAGTCTCTTATGGAAAGAGGTAGCATGTAGTAGGTATTGATGTGACTAGGCTATAAATGATCTACCCGATCAAATGCCAAGTAACAACCTATGAGAAGTTAAACAAAGACTTAACTCTTAACCACCAATGTTTCAATGCCAATTAATTACTGACAGACTTCATAAAAGACAAAATGAGGTTTGATACATGAGGCTGTTACAAATCCTACCTTAATGACAAATTTTCTGACCTCCACTTTTGCCATTGAAACCGCTGTGGTTTCAAATATATACCTGGCTGTCTAACTAGCCCCATCTATCCCTTTCATTACCCATGCCAAACATCTGCACAACAAGTAAAATAGGCAAATCAAAGACTTCTTAAGTAAAGGAGCAATTTGAAGCCAAGCAAATTATGTTAAAGTGGTACCACCTATAGAACCTAAATAAAGTTTATTCCAGGTTAGTCTCCACTTTATAGATGACTTTAAGAAAATGCAAACAATGCTAAGCATAATCACTGATGTAACTGTTACTAGATTTCAATAACCACTGTCCAATGCTGAAGAGGTTTAACTGGCTACTCATTAACTATAGTGTCCTGCTTCTCTTCCCTCCTTACTTTTCAGGGTCCTACATGACAGCATATGTCTCCAAATGGTTACAAGCTCTCTCTCTTTGCTAGCAACCATTTGATATACTCTTTTCCAAATTCTCAGTGTGCTCTTTCAATATTCATTGCAAACAAACATCACAAGACATTCTGATATATGTTCCTCCTCCTCCTCCTATAAAGACACATGAAAGCCATGACCCCAGATTATCCTTCACTAGTGTAAGCTTGCCACTTGTTCTCCTTATGTAAATGACATGGCTTCCCATGCAGTTTCTCATTACATCACGTGTAAGCTTGTCAGTTGTTCTCATTATCTAAACGACATAGCTTCTCATGCAGCTACTGTCCTATGAGATATTCAAGCCTCATTGTTTGGTTCTATGTGATATCCGAATCTCACTATTTACTTTGAAACTGTATACTGTTCTGTGTTAATTCATAGAGTAGTACTAGGCTAACCAGTCTTGTGGGCAATTTTAAACCTAGCCAATTACCCCATGTTAGAATCAAACCCTGTACCTTGTGTCTGTAGGTAAACTCAACCATTATGTCAAACTTCTTTTTTTTACAAATATTATATACAATGCATATGGCTGGTATATGCTAGAAATCTGAAGTCCTATACAATATACAGGCATTCCTTATTTTAAGGAATGTCTGCCTACTCCAGTGTGTACCTGGACAGGTAAGGTACAGAGTAGGCATGCACATAAATGTGTTCACTATCTTCCTTGATTTGTAAAGACCTAAAGTATGGAGTAAGGACTTCCACATGGGCTGCACCTTATAAGCATACAAATGCAGACCAGTCACAACAAAACAGAGCTTGAAGCAAGAGTTGAGACTGTAAATGTGATGAGTTGTTCAACAAAATATAATTAGCCAACAACATCCCTCTTCTAATATCAGGTGCCGCAGCTCCCCCACACCCTAAGTGTATTGCAATCCAACAACTGTGATGCTGCACACCATCTACCCAACATAATCTTTCACCAGATGTTTTAAACTGAAGTTCATGGAGAACCATAATTACTATCCAGTATTGGGAAAAATACAAAATTTTCAGTCACCTTTCTGATGTCAGAAAGGTGCTTAAAAAGTGTTTTTCAGCCCCCATCAGCACTGTTAAAAGTAGGTCTGATTTCTAGGGATGAACAGGAGCCAGTATCAGCCTTAGAGAACTGTGGCAGAAGGTAAAATAGTTTGTAAAGACGGTTAGAATTTCACTCTACCTCATTTATAAACAAAATGTGTAGCAGAAAATTTCTGTCTGCTGTCTGGCAGCACTAAAATATTTTATTGTCTTGAATGGCTTTGAAACTTTACGAAAAACTTTGTGCTCCTACACCTATGCTTTTTTTTCTGTAATTAGTAGTACATGGAGCTGAAAAAGCTCTGTGCCCTACAAAGAATTATAATAGGATCTCACAGATCATAATCCTTTATTATGTGTTCTCAATATCAATGCCAGGATTCACCTCTAGAGCTACACTCATGAGGTGAATTTATTGGTATGCATGTCTCAGTCACAGAATAAACTGGTTTTCATCTGAGATCTGATCACAATCCTCTGTGATATGGGCTGCAGAGCTGCAATGCATGAATGCATAATGAAGCAAGCACTTTCATGAATCCCTCCATTGCATGTAAGCAGAATAGCTCTCTAAGGACTCACTAGCATCATATACTACCAAGTACTGAAGAATACTGTAAAACCTACAGCAGACATAGTACTCTCAGTATATCTTGTACTACATGCTCTACAGTATGTTGTTCCTTTTATGTAGGAAAAACAAACAGATGGCTGAAGGACCATATAAGAGAACATTTGCATAACATCAATACAGGTAATACAACTAATGCCCTGGCGAAATGTGCTGCAAACACTAATAGTGAACATGGGTTTAGATTTTTGGCTATTGAACAGGTGGCAGTGAATGAATGTCAAAGGGATTTGCATAATCGTACTGAAGTAAATGAGAAGATTATCAGGTTAAGAGCAGATGGTGTTATGGGATTGAATAGGCATGTACCACATAAACCAGTTTTAAAAAATAGACCTCTACCTAAATGAGGTATAGATGTTATGGTTGCCTGATATTATATTATATATGTAGCTCCCACTGTATTTCATTGTAGAAGTAATAGACTGTAGTTTTTCATTACACCACAAGGTGGAGATCTTTTCAGGAAAATAAAGGACAATTCTGAAAGTGAAAGAGGGGGCTGTAACACTAGTTGAAGGAGGGAAGACTGAAACAGGGAGCTGATGGGAAAAAGGACCTTGCAGCATGACTGGATTTTTTTTTCTAGTGCTTTGGGGACAGGGATGTGAAGTAGCAGATTGTGGCTGTCTTTTGCTGAAATCCTGGATGATGGTATTTTGTGGAATCAGGAGAGAAGGCTGAAACCAGTAGTTCCACACCTGCATATGATTCAGCAAGAAAGGAGCTCTTTTAGGCCTAGTACAGAGAAGCCATAGATGATTACCAGAGTTCTGGCAGGTGAGTTTTCTACTTTTCTCATCAGAGGAACCATGGTGCCTGGTCACTAGGATGTTCTGGATGGAGTGGTGAGAGGCTTTGGTCGTCATTTTATATTTTTATAAGACTGTGGATCCCCCCAAATGCTTTGTGGATTACAAATAACTGGGATCGATATGAGCTACAACTTGAGCACCATCATGCCAGCAGCAAGACTGTAAGTAGACACTGGCCAGTGAACAGGGTATAATAGAGTGTTTCATAGTTGGTCTGTTTAGACTTGATGGGGGGGGGGGGTTGAGGGTGTTAGTACTGCTCAACGACATTGCTTTTTCTCATATTTGTATTGTTGCATTATAAATCTTCATTGTTCAATGACATTGCATTTTGCTCATGTTAGTACTGCTGCCTTCAAGAATTTTGCTGCTCAATGACATTACATTTTCTCATATTTGTATTGTATTATAAATCTTCATTATTCAATGACATTGCATTTTGCTTGTGTTAGTACTGTTGCCTTCAAGAATTTTGCTGCTCAATGACATTGCATTTTTTTCATATCTGTATTATAACTCTTTTATTGCCTAATGACATTGCATTTTTCCCAAGTGTTTGTATTGCTGCAGTATAAAGCTCTATTGCTCATTGATATTGCCTTCTTTGTGCATGTTTGAATGGCAAGACATTTTTCTGTTGAGTTCTGGGGAAGAGAGTGGATGTATGGTTTCACTGGATGTATGGTTTCATTGCATGCATATCTCACCTTACCTTATTGCTAACTGGTGCACTGTAAAAATAATTTTTTTGTGGATGTGCTATTGCCTTTTAAACTAGATATTTACCTAGAACAAAATCTGTCATTCTTGCCACCTTGGTGTGTTGGGCCTAATAGGAGTGTCACCAGAGTCAGGTAGGAAGGAACCCATATCTGCTTCAGCTACACCTGCAGGTGCACTACATTTGGGGGGGTTGTCCGGGATTGCCTGTACTGCAGAAACATGAACCCAGAAGTAGCCACTAAGTGGTGCAAACAGCACAATGCTCAGTCAGAGCACTGCTTAGTTTTGGTGTTGCCTGGGTCACATGGACTGATATGCAAATACATCAAGTCACAGGATCCTTACCACTTGTAGGGTGTGGATTTTTATTAGACAACACTATGGACCCTACTGAGCAAAGCACATTGGCCTTATTAGAATGGAAAAGTCCCTTAGTGTATGAGCACATACCTTCGAGTGTACAAATTTCAGGTGAGAGTGCAGTTCGTGTGGTAATCCCTGAGCAGTGCACTACCTCAGCAACAGAGAAAATACCTGTCGAAGCTATCTAGGTATGTCAGAACCTTACACCAGATGCTGCAGCTTCACTGCCCGTAAATATTATAGGGCCTGAAGTTTTGAATGCTTTGGGAGGTATTGTAGAAAAATGCTTAAAGCCTACACAGCCATTCACTGGGATTGGCTACCACAAATTGCATTTCTTTTCTGGCAAACAATCCACACCTCAGGGAGAGGAAGATTTTGAATCCTGGATGGATCATTCTTCACAAGCTCTAGAGAAGTGAGATATCCTGGAATCTCAGAAAAAGCAGCAGATAGCTGAAAGTCTAAAGGGATTAGCTGCGGATACCATACGCAACCTAAGGATGGGTAAGCAAGACCGCACAGCCAAGGACTATTTAGGAGTACTGCAGGATGTGTTTGGAAGGAGCAAGAGGGCTACTGACCTACTGTATCAGTTTGAACATACATACCAAGAAGCTGGTGAAAAACTATCTGATTACATTAAGCGATTAGATAAAATGCTCCATCAGATCATCCTAAAGAAGGGGGTGGATCCAAAAGTAGCTGACCAAGTACGGATCAGACAAATTTTACAGGGAGCTCAAGCCCATTGTGTGGAAAATGAGGATGAGAAATAGGGAAGAGACTCTAACTTATTCTCAGTTGGTTAAAGAGGTGAGGGAAGAGGAAGCCCTGTTGGAAGCAAAATCTCAGTGTTCAACAGCAACTAAAACAGTGAGTGAACACCAGCAGGAGCCTATAGCCATGCTCACTACTCAAACAGGAGACGTGGCCCAGATTGTCCGCAATGTAGAGGTGTCACAGTTGCAGATGTAGGTGTCTTCCCTGACCGACGCCATAGCTCAAGTCACCAAGACAGTTGCAGAATTACAGAAAGCCATGGTAACTTTAGCTGAAGGGAGAAATACATCAGCTAGAACCTCCATGAAAAGACTCAGGGAAGAACTGAATCAGCCAATGTTCAGAGTTCCTACTGGATTTTGTTTTCGCTGTGGGGATGCAGGGCATATAAAGTGACAGTGTCCTAATTCGGAGAACTTGAAAAAAGTGAATGAACTATTTACTGGCTAGTGCAATGCAGGGAACTTCAAAGGGCCTTAGTGAAGCAGCCAGCTGAGTGCCCAGTTACAAACAGCTCCATAAAATCTAACATCAAGAGACAGCAATCTGGATCTCCTTTCCACACAAACCCTTGTAATAGGGGAGAGAAACTACCTTCTATGCACATTTCTAGCTCATCTAAGGTGAACAACCAAATTGGAAAGCCATCTCAGACAAAATCCCAGCATCTGAGACTGCAAAGAATTACTAAGCAAGAGTCTTATTAGTTAAAATGGCGAGGTCAACCGGTGGTACCTCAACCATATGCTGACTGCCATACAGCTGAACAGCACCAGAAACAGAAACTACCCGATGGCCTAATGGGACCGTCCCCTGTCGTGTCAGTAAAAATAGAAGGAGTTCATAGTAAAGCACTGTTGGATACTGGTGCACAAATCACCATTCTGTACAGAGACTTCTACCAAAAATACTTAAAGCATTTGCCACTTGAAAAGTTAGAAGATTTGGAGATCTGGGGACTAAGTGACATGAAGTTCCCTTATGATGGTTATGTCTCACTCAAGTTAGAATTTTCCACTTCAGTTGTTGGGTCAACAGAAGTTTTGAAACACTCACTGCTGTGTTCCCCAGGCCAAAAGGAAATGATTCAGCATCTATTTTAGTGGGGACAAATATTGACCTTGTCAGAAGAATGCTAATGCCTCAGTTGACCCAGGAACACCCAACACTACATCCTCTCCTGCGATCAGTTTTCTGTGCCCTTCAAAGTGAGAAGGATAGTAAGAAAGATGAAACTGGTCATGTGTGGACCCTGTCTGGGAAAGAGCATATAATTCATCCTGGTCAGGTCACCTGCTTGAGAGCCAAAGTGAGGATGTGTGGACAGACAGTTTCCTCTCATCTCATGAGAGAAATGGATCCAGAAAGTGAGTTGCCACCGGGACTGGAACTAGTCCCAGAAGTTTGGCCTGTGGACAAGTTAAAGCATCCTTATGACACTTTGCCTGTGGGGTTAAAGAATAAAGAAAGTACTCCCACTGTCCTGCCTTCACAAGTGCATTTGGGAAATGTTTATGCTGCTACTCGCCTACCTGCTTCTGTGTTGACAAGGAATGAGAGCAGGGCCAACGAGCTGAAGCCGGAAGATATTAATACAGGAAGTGGTCTCTTGCCCCCTGAGTGGCTAACCAGAGTTAAAGAGCTACTAATAAAAAGGAAAAATTGTTTTTCTACTAGTGAACTAGATGTGGGCTGTGCAAAAGTGCAGAACACCGAATAAGAGTAAAAGAGGACCGGCCTTTCAGGGGACATTCCAGAAGAGTAGCTCCAGGAGACCTGGAGGACTTAAGAAAACATTTGGAAGAACTAAAAGCCACAGGGATAATTTGAGAGTCAAGAAGTCCATATGCCTCTCCCACTGTCATTGTCAGGAAAAAGAATGGGTCAATTCGCATGTGTGTTGACTAAAGTACTCTGAATCAGCGAACCATTCCAGGCCAGTACACAACTCCCCGGATTGAAGATGCTCTAAATTGCCTGGTGGGCAGTAAGCGGTTCAGTGTGCTAGACTTAAGTAGTGAATACTATCAAATCTCTATGCACCCAGAAGATAAAGAGAAGACTGCCTTCATCACCCTTTGTGATTTTTTGAGTTTGATCGCCTACCTCAAGGTTTATCAAATGCACCAGCAACTTTCCAGAGAATCATGGAAAGATCAGTTGGAGTCATGCATCTCCTGGAAGTCTTAGTCTACCTGGATGACATCATTGTCTTTGGGAGGACCCTAGAGGAGCATGAAGAAAGACTGATAAAGGTATTGGACAGGATTGAGAAGGAAGGCCTGAAGTTGTCATTAGACAAATCCAAGTACTTCTAACCTTCAGTGACCTATGTGGGATATGTAGTGTCTGCAAATGGAATATCCACAGATCCCAGCAAAGTTGAAGCGGTGACATCTTGGCCCAGATCCAAAACTATCACAGAGCTGTGATCTTTCCTGGGGTTCTGCAGTTACTATAGAAGGTTTGTGGAAGGATTTTCAAAGATAGCAAGACCCCTCAACCATTTGCTCTGAAATGATGAGAAAGCAGATAAAACAGATGAAGATATCCTTGTGAAAAAACTTAAAGGACCGAGAGGTTCAAAAGAACTCATCAAGAGTTGTTGGGCTCCTGAGTGTGAAGAGTCATTTGAACAGTTTAAGTATTGCCTCACACATGCCCCTGTGCTGGCATATGCTGACTCAACAAAGCCATACCCTTTACATGTGGATGCTAGCATGGATGGCTTAGGAGGAGTCCTTTACCAGGAGTATGACAAGAAGCTGAGACCTGTAGTTTTTATCAGTCGGAGTTTATCCCTCACAGAAAGAAACTACCCTGCACACAAGTTGGAATTCCTTGCCTTAAAGTGGGCGGTAGTGGACAAGCTGCATGACTATCTCTATGGGGCTGAATCTGAAGTGCAGATTAACAACAATCCTCTTTCATACATCCAGACCACTGCAAAGCTAGATGCTACTGGCCACATATGGATGGCAGCTCCATGCAACTATAATTTCAGTTTGAAATATCGCCCAGGACACGAAAATGGAGATGCTGATGTCTATCCAGAAGACCTCAGGGAAATTTACACCCCAATGATGAGTGGGTGGAAATTCCAGCACCAGGGGTGAGAGCTATGTGTCAGTTTGCAACCTGCTATCAACATACGGAATGTTGGGCCCAAAATTTGGGTCTGTCTGCAGCAAGCATACCCCAAGCTTACTGTAATCTGGTTACTTTACAGGCTTCATCACTACCAGCTTTGAGTAACAGTGACCTCAGGAGAGATCAAAGAGAAGACCCCTTAGGTCAGCCGGTGGTAGCTGCTTTAGAGAAGAAACAAGTTAATATGCTTTGCACGAATATTCATCCTCTGGAAAGACTTTTGGCCAAAGAATGGGACAGACTCCAGATACAGAATGAACTAGTGTATAGGAGATCTCCAAGTGCACTTGGCAGTTAAAAATGGCAACTGTTGCTTCCTCAGAAGTATAGAGAAGTAGTACTCCGGTCATTGCATGATGAACATGGTCATCATGGTGGTACGAGACAGGCACTACTGGCCATGAATGAAGCAAGATGTTGAGGATTATTGTCGTACATGTATTCGTTGCATTCAGAGAAAGACTCTGTTGACCAGAGCTGCCTCATTGGGTCAAATGGAAAGTAATGGACCCATGGAACTAGTCTGTATAGATTTTCTATGCATTGAACTGGATGAAGGCACTATCAGTAATGTGCTGGTGGTGACAGACCATTATATCAGATACGCTCAAGGCATTTCCCACTTGGGATCAGAAAGCTATTACAGTGGTAAAACTACTAGTTGAGAAGTTCTTTGTACACTATGGTCTGCCAAGAAGGATACACTCTGATCAAGGACGTGATTTTGACAGCAAGCTTGTCCATAAACTACTCACTCTGTTGGGAGTCCAAAAAAGCTGCACCACTCCTTATCATCCTCAATGGGATCCTCAGCCTGAGCATTTCAACAGAACTTTACTAGACATGTTGGGGAAGCTATCTGCTGAGAAGAAGAGTCAATGGAGTAGACATGTAGCCACAGTGGTGCATGCTTACAACAGTACTAAAAATGATGCTACAGGATTCTTGCCTTACTTCCTAATGTTTGGAATAGAAGCTCGTATTCCTGTTGATGTCACTTTTGGAGTCACAGCTGATGATACACCAGTGCGATCTCATTGCAGTTATGTGGAGAGACTCAAGAATAACCTCAGACAGGCTTATGAACTTGCTGAAAAATCAACAGGACAAAGACATCAGCAAAACAAGGCTCACTATGACAAAAAAGTAAAGATGCATGACTTGCAGCCAGGAGACAGAGTTCCTTTGAGAAATTTGGGACTACAAGGAAAGCATAAACTAGCTGACCACTGGGGATCTGACATTTACATAATTTGTTCTCAGCTACCTAATATCCCTGTCTACCAAGTTTGCCCTGTGGGGAAAGAAAGACCCATTAAAACCTGGCACCGCAATAACTTAATGCCTTTGGCAAAATCAGTGAGACTCATGAATCCGGGACCCAGAATGGCTCAGCGGAAGCCTAACTCAAGGCGATCCAGAAGGCTAAGGCAGAGAGGATCTATCTCCTCCAATGTTCAAGACCCTATGCTCCCTCCTGCTGAAGGAGAGGAGTAGAGTGATGATGACTGGGGTTTTAATGAGTTTTTTTTATGAGGATGTTCAAGACCCCATGGGCTGTAATCTCAATGTAAATGCACCATAATTTGTTTCTTGTCATTTTGAACATCCCAGACCTAACAACAGACAAAGTAATGTTTCTGTGCCTCTTACAGAACCTGATACTGATGGAGGCCCTGCTATGCAAACTTCAGAAAATAGTGCTGAGGACAGTCATGCCGTTATGGAAAACAAAAGTGAAGTTATAGAAGAGGAGATCCTAGAAGTAGACAATATGCCTACTGAAGAACTGGACATTAAATGTGATGTAGGTGACAAACCTTCTGAGCAAAATTCCTTAGCTGTCTCTTCCGAATCAAAACTGCAGAGACTGATTCGGCCCCCACAGAGACTTGTATATAACAGTTTGGGACATAGTACCCAGGAACCTGTGACCACAGCTCATCATAGAGTCTGCACCCATAATCCCTATGCCTCCTACTCCAGTGGTGACACCCCTTCCCAAGTTATGCATAAGGCTGGCTACCCTTGGTGGAATGTACCTTTTGAATGCAAAAATATTATTCAGTTGATGGTGCATTAGTGCTTGTAAATATTTTGCTGCTAATCTACCTTTGACTTGGGGGGACCCAAGATTTTCAAGTGGGAGGAGAGTGTAGCTCCCACTGTATTTCATTGTAGAAGTAATAGACTGTAGTTTTTCATTATACCACAAGGTGAGCTCTTTTCAGGACTATAAAAGACAATTTTGAAAGTGAAAGAGGGGACTGTAACATTAGCTGAAGAAGGGAAGACTGAAACAAGGAGCTGAAGGGAAAAAGGGCCTTGCAGCATGACTGGATTTTCTTTTCTAGTGCTTTGAGGACAGGGAAGTGAAGTAGCAGATTGTGCCTGGCTTTTGCTGAAATCCTGGCTTATGGTATTTTGTGGAATCAGGAGAGAAGTCTAAAACCAGTAGTTCCATGACTGCATATGATTCAGCAAGAAAAGAGTTCCTTTGGGCCTAGTACAGAGAAGCCATAGATGATTACCAGAGTTCTGGCAGGTGATTTTTCTACTTTTCTCATCAGAGGAACCACAGTGCCTGGTCACTAGGATGTTCTGGATGGAGTGGTGAGAGGCTTTGGCTGTCATTTTATATTTTTTATAAAATTGTGGACCCCCCCCAAATACTTTGTGGATTACAAATAACTGGGATCCATATGAGCTACAACTTGGGCCCCATCATGCCAGCAGCAGTACTGTAAGTAGTCACTGGCCAGTGAACAGGGTATAATAGAGTGTTTCATAGTTGGTCTGTTTAGACTTGATCAGGGGGGGGTTGAGGGTGTTAGTACTGCTCAATGAAATTGCATTTTCTCATATTTGTATTGTTGCATTATAAATCTTCATTGTTCAATGACATTGCATTTTGCTCGTGTTAGTACTGCTGCCTTCAAGAATTTTGCTGCTAAATGACATTGCATTTTCTCATATTTGTATTGTTGTGTTATAAATCATCATTATTCAAAGACATTACATTTTGCTCTTGTATCTGTATTGCTGTACTCTTTTATTGCCCAATGACATTGCATTTTTCTCCAGTGTTTGGATTGCTGCAGTATAAAGCATTATTGCTCATTGATATTGCCTTCTTTGTGCATGTTTGAATGTCAAGACCTTTTTCTGTTGATTTCTGGGGAAGAGGGTGGATGTATGGTTTCATTGCATGCATATCTCACCTTGCCTTATTGCTAACTGGTGCACTGTTGAAATAATTTGTTTATGGATGTGCTATTGCCTTTTAAACTAGATGTGTTACCTAGAACAAAATCTGTTATTCTTGCCACCTTGGTGTGTTGGGCCTAATAGGGGTGTCACTAGAGTCAGGTAGGAAGGAACCCATATCTACTTCAGCTGCAACTGTGGGTGCGCTACATATAAATGTATGTATACCTATTTTTATACATTGTTATAGTGGGACTTTTTGACATCTTTAAACCATTAGGATGTCTCTGACCTCTGCCCCCACTAATACACATTTCAAAAATGCTCTCAAATCACATTTTATGAATACATGGCTATGTCCATGCATCACATGAATCTCACAATCTCAACACACTTTACAGCTTTCTTCCTGCTATCTCTACTGTATATATGCTACAGTTAGGTATCTTACTGTCACCTTGAAATTGCATAATATGTCATGTCTTATCATATGATTTTTTATTCTTTTATCCAATCTCACTAATCAATGTTAAAGCTTTGATGCATGAGACCCTCTGTCTTTGTAAATTTACTCACTTACTGCTGATGTATTATTTGTTGTTTAGACTGCTTTTTATGAGACTTTTTATGTCTGCACTTACCTCAATGATCACTGTTATATGATTGTTTGTATTACCATGTTGATGTTAATCTAATTATGGAGCTTTTCTCCCTGGGCCTCCACTGTAAATGGATCTGTGCCCAGTCGGACTATCCTGGTAAACAAATGTAAAATAAAATAAATAAAAATTTGGTCTCCTTTTATTACGTGTCTTTTTCTTTTATGTTTATGTGTTCGTTGGGGCTTTACTTTTAATCTGTTATAGTCTATATATATATTTTTATACATAGTAGTATTTTTGTATTAGATGGGTTTTGATGTTACATTATATGTTTTATGCTGAAACAGTAGTACTTTAAGGAGGTAGTGTTTGTCAAGAAGAAATCTTTTTTTATTGGATAGTCAATTTTAAATGTGTTGATGCTATGGGTGTTTGTTTAATTGTCTGATGAAGCGAGTTTATACTTGCGAAAGTGCTTACCAAGTCTAAAATAAAAGTTTTATTAAGTCTACTTAAAAGTTTTTTTCTTACGCTTTTAGTCTTTAGCTGTGTTTCAGACATTGCACTAGTTTTGTATTTTTTGTTTTTTATGGCAGTGTGCGGTCCGTTTATCTCAGTTGCAGGTGTTGCCTTCATTTTTATTCAATAGCAAACTATATTTACACAGGTGTATACATACACACTCTGGAAAGTACAGGCAATATAAAGAAGGCTAGAGGGATGGCTACTGCAAAAGTAGTCTATTAGAATATCTATTATTAGTGTAAATTTATTTACATAACTGTATTAAGCTTAACATATAGATCACTGTTGTAGTAGCCTAAGCTATTTGTGTAGATTTCCACAACTTAGAAACTAAAAACAAAAGGAGGAGAAGGAGGCAAATAAACTAAGAGTTCTTGGAGAATAGTCCCAGCAAAGTCTGTTCTGGACCTGGGAAAGGAATATAGAGCAATGAATCCATAAATTAAGGAAAAAAACAGCGGGGCAGGAAACATCTGATCGGTTGCCATATGAAGATACTTTGGAGTGTCCCATAGGAAACTAGTAACAAAGTTCAGTTGGGGGTTACACAGCAAGGGAAAGAAAAGGAAACTGTGGCAACTCTGATGCAGTCAGTATTGTGCAGTGATAGGCCAGTGAGCTCCCATATGAAAGAGCAACAGATGACACAGTGTGAAACTGAAGAGAATGTGGCACAGGAAGATGTTCTGGAACTTTCTGTAGAATGCCCACAGGAAATGAAGAACAAAGAATGTGCCCTCAGTTTAGAACAAAATGATCTAAGAGAAGAGTTGCTTGATTTAATAGAGATGGACAGACACATTAAAATCAATGAAGAGAACTCTCCAAACACTCCGAAGTCCAAGCCTCAATACCACTGAGAATACAAAGTTCAACGCAGTATAAATAAAAATATAAATTTGTATATTTATTTATACTGCGATGGACTTTATATTCTCAGTGGAACTGAGACTTGGGCTTCGGAGTGTTTGGTGAGTTCTCACAGCGTTTTCTAGTTTTTCAAGTTTGTCCGGTGTGAAAATCAATGAAGAAACAGACTATAGGAAGTCAATAAAACCCAGTAAGTTAGAAGTTTGATAAAACAAATGAACACAGTAATTAGGACTATTCAGAAAAAATCATGCGATATAATAAAAGGGAATAGGATATATTATGGTGCATATAAATTAACAACAGATAGTCTTACTACAAAAACACAGGGCAGTAAGGGAAAGGAAAGGGAGAAATCAAATGCCACCACTGAGGTATCGAATAGACAAAAGTATAAGGCACTTAAGAAGTGTCACTGTTACAAGAATATAGAAGAGGGAACAGATGAACAAAATATTCACAAAGACATATGTGATAAAAGCAATGCGCTGTATTAGAACAGCTCAGGATCAGGATCTATCATGCGCTATCACAAATAATGAACTAAAAATATCAGTATAAGCAGAAAAACTTAGGTGGGTAAATTGCTGTTCTAAAATGCACTTTTTACAGCCCTGTTTCTATTGTTTGCCTTGAATAGGCTGGTTTAAAATTAAACAATACATATATTTTCTACACCTACATCTAAGTGTATAAAAGCTATATTGTAAAACATTTCTGATTTTTATTACTGAGGATCACCTGTCTATGACAAATAAAGGCTTGCTGCTTTGGAACTCTACCTGTTTTTTATGATTTTTGGAAATTATTGTGGCTGAGTTCATCAACGAAGCTTTAAGACCACTAGTTTCTCTGTTTTTTTTCCCACTCAACCCTCATGGTGGTCAGGCTGGAACTAGACAGATTCCAAGGCCTGTTGATTTTTTTTAAATATAAAAGAAGTACAAAATAAGCAAGTTAATAGAGACTTGGGAAACAGGCAAAAGGAACTGACCCCCCCCAAAAAAAAGAAGAAATAGATACATTCTGGAGAAATATCCATGAAGATCCTGTAGAACATAACAAAGACGTTGAATGGATAGAACAAGTAAAAGAAAGAATAAAAAGTTCAAATGTGCAGGATATGAAATGGGATGATGTAATGGCCACAGAGATTGAAGCAAAGTTAAGAAAACTCTTAACTGGAAAACACCAGGACCAGATATAGTACCTAAATACTGGCTAAAAGTATTAACATCTTTACATGAAGATTTAGCCATGATTAAGAACTATTTATATGCTTACCTCAAACCGACACCAATCTGGATAACAGTAGGAAAAACAGTACTCCTACTTAAGAGCGAACCTGCAAGCTACCCTAAACATTATAGACCAATAACTTACTTACCAACGACATATAAACTATACACTGGAATTGATGCCAGTAGAGTTTATACTCATTTAGAAGAAAACTCAATCATGGCAATAGAAGAAAAGGGTAACAAAAGAAAGTCATATGGAACAAAGGATCATTTGTTGTTAAATAAAGACATAATAGAGAGCTGTAAAAAGGGGAAGAATGTAAGTATGGCATGGATAGACTACAAAAACACATTTGACAGTATCCCACATTCATGGATAAAAGAGTGCTTAAAAATGTATAAGATACACCCTACACTTGACGATTACATTACAGCGACCATGAACCAGTGGCAAACCACTTTGCAGTTAAGCCGCGATAAAGGGCAAATTTTCTTTCCAGGGATAAAAATTCAAAGGGGGATATTCCAGGGTGACTCTGTTACCACTGCTCTTTTGTCTTGTCCTTAAACCATTAAGTTGTCTACTTAACAGATTAGGTCATGGCTACAATTTGTCTCCCAGGTAACAACAAAGTGTAAAGACTTCTCATCTTCTTTTTGTGGATGATTTAAAATTATATAGCTCATCAGAGGAGGAAGTGAAAACACAACTGCAAGTGGTGAAAACATTTTCAGATGATATATGAATGTCATTTGGTCTTGACAAATGTGCAAAAGCAACCTTTAAAGCAGGAAATCTGCTGCACCAAGAAAACATCAGGTTCATAGGGTAGAGACTCAAACCCTGCACTTTGTGTTGGTAAGGCAAACACCTTAACCATTAGGCCACCGTCCCAACAGCCAATTATCCCTTATGAGACTCAAACCCTGCACCTTGTGTTTGTAAGGCAAATGCCTTCACTGTTAGGCCACCCTCCCAACAGCCTGGACAGGAATGTGATATAAAAGCACTTGAGCAAGAAGGAGTATATAAATATTTGGGAAGTGATGAAGGATCAACAATAAAACATGAACAACTGCAAATAAAACTTAGGAATATTTTAGAAGAATAAAATTAATACTGAAAACAGAGCTGACATCTAGGAACAAAGTCCAAGCTATAAACCAATTTGCTATTCCTGTCCTAACTTACAGTTTTGAAGTGACTGACTGGTCCCAAAAGGTGCTGGATTGGTTGGACAGGAAAACAAGAAGGATGCTTCATGCTTATCAAATGACTTATAAAAATCAGTGTATACAAAGACTATATATTCCCTGTTCTGCAGGAGGTGTGGGCCTCCTTGAAATTGATTATAAGTATAGATCTGTAGTTCTGGGACTGCATACATACCTGTTGACCTCACGAGACCCAAATGTAGCAAAAGTTTTAAAACATGAGGCGAATAAGTCTAAGATGGCTTCCCTGCTTAATTTAGCAGAAACATATCGGTGTCAAGCGGGAAAGTAAATCAAACAAGAAGTAGATAAAGATCAGGCAGCAAATTAATGTGCCAAAAAAACAAAATAAAGAATACAAGGTTAAGAATCAGATGAGAAGGAAAGAAATGTGGAAAATGCACAAATATAGTTGTAAGTACAGAAAACTCTTGGAACAACATCATGTTGATCAGGATCAAATGCAGGAATGGTTAAGGATAGGTTAACTTAAACCAAAAGATGCAAGGTTACTATTGGCAACCCAAGATAGTGGACTACATACACATTGGTTTACAAAGTCCATTGAACAAACAATGTCTTTTGGCTTTTCCTGGTTAGGGGTTGCCACAGATCACCAGTCTGCAGATTGATTGGCAGTTGAGTTTTTATTGTGTCAAGTTTCCAGCCCAGCACCCAACCTTAACAGAAGGAAAACACACACCCGCTCGCGTGCACACACACACACACACACACACACACACACACACACACACACACACACACATATGCGCGCGCACTCGCACTTAACTCCATGTTTTTAAAATTCACTCAACCACAGGGAGGACATGCAGACTCCACACAGAAGGCGCCCCAGCCAAGAATCAAACCAAAGAACCTTGAACATGTGGGAGAAACAGACAAATGTAGGTTTTATAAAACAGACTTGGAAACAGTCCCACATCTTGTAGCTGGTAAAGATACACTAATGGCAGAAAGACTGTATACTGAAAAGCATAATAATGTGGCAAGACTATTGCCTTGGGGATTGTGCAAACATTATAATATTGAAACAGCTGAAAAATATTGGAAACATGAGCCACAAAGCATTATACAAAATGATGAAGTTTATTTCACATGATATCACCCATTACCAACAGTTCAAAAATAGATGCGAGAAGACCTGATATAGTAGTCCATGAAAAGATGTCAAAAGTAACACTGATCATTGAAATTGCTACACCATTGACTACAGTATCTTACAAACAGAGAGAGTCATAAAATACCAGGATTTGCAGGCAGAAATTAGGGCAATGTGGAAAAAGGATACCCAGACAGTTCCAATAATAGTAGGAGGAGTGGGTCTTATAAAAAAGAATTTACAGTCGTCCTTCGATATGTTACTGATACATGTAACCCCATATGAACTGCAGAAGGAGTCATTATTGGGGATACTGCAGGTGCTGTGAAGAGCACTTCTGGCTAACATCAAAGGTTGAAACAATACTAATTTAATGAACTTAAATCATACTTTGACTTAGGAATGGGGTCCATTCTCGTCATGATATTAGAAACCCAAAAGACTTGGAGAAATTAAATCAGAAGAAATTCCTGAATTATCACCATCCCCCTGCCTTGTCTGTTCTTCTGATTGGAAAATGAAGTCTAAAACAGAGGGAATGCTTTTTGTTTTCTTGTGTGAAGAAAGATTAAGCAGGGAAAAGGTAGAAATGAACTCCTTAGCAAATCCAAACAAATCGTCCCTGTCCAGAGAAAAAGAATCAGGAGAGGGCAGTATTTTTTACTATGTTCACCTGCACAAGAAAACTCCCTGGAAAACGATTAACCTAGCAGGCAAACTCTTCACAGATTCAGGTTCCCTCTCCCCACTAAGAGAAGAACCTTAATCCACCCCTTCCCTTCAGATTCACAAGAGTGGTTGTCTTCCAGTCATTGGTATCTGTAGATGCAATACCAGAGGGACCAGGGGAACTAGATGAGAGGTCTAAGGAACCAAGAGTGACCACAGAAGACTCACCTACCAGAGTCTGAGGCACAACATGTTCTTCTTGTGAGCAAGGGAAGGTAAAACCATGGAGACCAGTAACTACTCCATAATTTAGTCAAGAAAGAGACCTCAAAAGTGGGTGAAGAAGCTTAGATGAGTTGGAAAAGTGAAAAGTATAGAAAAAGATGTACAGAGGTTAACTAAATCAACTACAGTCCCCAACAAGCATAATATCCTTCCTCAGATACACATACACAGACCTACAAGCCTGAAGGTAAATTCTTTCAAAAAATACCACAGTTCTTATTTTTAATATAAAAAGCTCACTTTAGCACTTGCGTGCACGCACGCGCTCGCACACACACACACACACACACACACACACACACACACACACACACACACACACACACACATGCACAGACGCACAAACTCCTTTAGAAAACAAGACAGTCCGAAAAACAGTCTCCTAGCAAGTAGCAAATACAACATTTTGCAATAGAATAGCTAATGTTTTCCTCAGAAAAGTAAAAATAGAGGAAGGCTTTCCTAATCAGGCAGCTTATCTGCCCAGCTTTGAAGGATTGCTAGCTACCTGAGTTCCAAGGGCCTGCTGAAGTAGCGCTCTTTGGTGTCAAAACAGCTCTGAAGACACTTGCAATTCAACTGCCTTTTATGGAGTTCCTCTTGAGCTCCTGATAATTGCAGTGCATGGAAGACACCCAAAAACTTTGAAAAGTGTCCAGTGTCAAAGGGTAAGACTCCAGATAGTTCAGACTACTGCAACAGTGATCTAGATATGTTGAACATTGATATTTACAAGAGTCATATGTAAGGTGTGTACATCAGGAATGAGTATGATCAATTTAGTGCTGCAGGTTAAACATGCAGTATGTGGACTAAAAAAAACATATATTGGAAGAGAAAATGCTGCAATAATGAAGCTAGAATTAGAAAAAATATATACTTCTCTCTTGTCCTCAAATGCATTGATTTTGGACTACAGCTTGTATAAATAACTGGGAGTCATTTTTACTTAGAAATATATAGTGTGCACTTTGGCATCTGTATAGGATTTCTAACCCAACCTTGTTTATTGGGTGGTATAGGGTGTATAAAATACTATATACTGAATGATCAAAGATACTACACAGGCATACCTCTCAATCTCTTAGAACATGAAATATGGACAAAACCATAAATAATGGGGGAACAAAAACCCTAAAACAGGGACTTTTTTAATATTACTCTTACAAACTAAGGAAGTTAATTCAATAACAGGTTTTGCATTGGCATGTATTTTCTGAAAGCTATGAAGTCTGAAATGCAAATGTCTTTCATTATTTTCTGACTTCAGTTCTCAATAATTTGCAATTGATTTGCCAGAAAAACACAATTTTATCAGAAACAGACCAAACACATGAGGCAAAAATGTAGACAGTTGAGGGGTATGTACACAGGATTTTCTAGCCAACTAGCTCGAGATTTTTTTCTATAGGAAGTCATATATATGTTTTTTTTTTTTACTTTTCCAGCCCAGTGAACACATAACACAACAAGTAAAGCCAGTTTCTGATATATGTGATTGTCCTATTACAAGTTACAGTACCTGAATTTCAATAATAACTGGTGTTGACTGTGGGTCCATTTTCTTATCTATTGAAAACACTGCATACCTCACTGGAAAAAGAGAACATTAAAAACAGATTTAGCAATACTGAATGCAGACATTATCATTCACTCTTCAAATAAATTAATTTGCTTTCATTTAACATGTCATCATTTTTTTTTTAGCTACGTGATTGATCAAAAATTGTTCTGGTAAGGCATACCAAGCTAATATCTAATATAATGTAAAACAATATTTAAAAAAATATGCACATCTTGATTATGTCATCAAAAATATTTACATGTTGATTACATTCTTTTTAGAAAAGTAAACAAACCATGCCAGATCGATCATATATCTTCATTTAGAAGATGCCTGCAAATCAAAGATACTGTCAGGAAATCTGACCTTCAAAATGGTAATTTATTTATTTTATTTTATTTTATTTTACATTGGTTTACTGGAAGTGTCTGACTGGGTCAGGAGCCTATTCTAGGAAAAGGCCCTGGGAGAAAAGTTTCAGTACTTTCAAAAAAGTTAGTACAAATTTTAACATCACAATATGGTTATGTACTACAATATAAAAGATAATGTTTTTTTTAAATAATTTAATTAATTTAAAATCTCCCTCAAACTATAGCCCCAGTTTGTATTTAAAATCTGCAGTCACTCAAACTGCAGTGCAGTATAGTCACTTTACAGCATATAGCATTAACATAAATTAAACAAGGGGCTACTCAAAATCTGCTATTAGGAGTGCCTTATGTAAATGTCCTAGTTACAATGCAAAACTGGTAAGAAAAGGAGAAGAAAAAAGAAGTTATGTACTCACCATAACGTTCCATGTTTGTAGTCCATCTTGCTGTTCATTCTTACATATGGGATCGGCTCCGACTCTGCCTATTTATAAGCTGGAAGTCTTCTAGTTGGCTCATGGCTAGGTAGGTATCCCATGGTGCACCAGTACAATCCCCAGATCTTGTTTGCTGCTAACTAGGACAGACAATAACAAATATACAAAATAAGCCAATACTAAAAGGTCACCATAAAAATTGATAATAATATTTTTCTGTCTCCAGGTACTTCCTGGATGGGGGTAGGAGGGTGGGTTCATAAGAATGAAGAGCAAGATGGACTACAAACATGGAACATTATGGTGAGTACATAACTTCTTTATGTTCTGTAGTCCTATCTCACCTTCATTCTTACATATGGGACAGTGTCCCTAGTGCCTTATTCTTGGGTGGCTCAAGGAAAAATACTCCTGACTATCATGAAACCAAGAGATGCTCTACCCCTGGAGCTTAAATCCAATTTGTAATGAGTAATAAAAGTGTGAGGGGTAGCCCACATTGCTGCTGCACAAATATTATCAAGTGGGACCCTGGCTTGAAAGGCTGCAGAGGTAGACTGAGATCTGGTAGAATGAACCTTGATTTTAAAGGGTAAAGGTCTACCCTCAGAGTTGTAAACGTAAGCTATACAGCTAGAAATCCAATTAGAAAGTGTTACTTTGGAAACTGGTAAGCAGCCTGACCTGGACTCGGAAAAGGAAATAAATAATTGATCTGATTTCCTGATTTCCTTAGTTTGGTGCAAATAAAAATGTAATTGCCTATGGACATCCAGCTGATGAAACCTGTATTCAGCTACATTGGAATGATTTGGAAAGAACACTGGAAGTTCTATGGATTGATTCAAAGTGGTATGGGAACAGACCTTGGAGACAAAGGAATGATTAGTACGAAGGGACACCCTATCCTTGTGAAAAATCAGGTAAGGGGGTTTCACAGACAATACTTGTAATTCTGACACCCGTCTGGCTGACGTGATAGCCAACAGAAACAGTCTTCCAAGACAGGAATTTCAAAGGGGATGAATGAGAAGGCTCAAAGGGTGGAGAAGTTAATTTGGATAACACACAATTTAAATCCCATGAGGCAACAGGTTCTTGAAAGGGGGGTCTTAATAAAGTGGCACCTTTAAGGAAAGTTTTGCACAGCCTATGTGACATAAGATTAGAATCTTGAAAGCCTAGATGAAAATTTGAAATCACTGCCAATTGAACTCTGATAGTGGCAGCCACAGATCCCTGGTGGAAAAGCTCAGACAGGAATTTCAAAACCACTGGAATGGAGGCAGTGTAAGGGTCAGCATTCATTTTCTCCATCCAGATAGAGAATCTCCTCCATTTACTGGAATATAGTCTCCTAGTGGAAGGTTTATGAGAGGACATAAGGATATGAGTCACGGAGGGTGAAAAGTCATGAAGCCTGACTAGGGATGGAACTGGAGCAGCCAGGCTGTCATATTGAGGGTGTGTAACGAGGGATGAAGCGAGCCTGACATGTGAGTCAAGAGATCTGGTACTGGGTCCAGAATCCAAGGATCGTCTAAGAGAAGAGGCCCGAGAAAGGGGAAGCAAACCTGATGAGGCCAGTAAGGAGCAATGAGGATTAGCTTGCTTCCCAGCCATTTTGCTTTCTGAATAACCTTGGGAATATGAGGAAAGGGAGGAAAAGCATAAAGGAGACCCAGGGTCCAATCGTGAACAAGTGCATCTTTCGGTGACTCCCCCGGAGGGGGGGTGAGGGATAGATGTTGCTGCTGCATTTGGCATTGATTGGGCTGGCAAAGAGATTGCAGCAAGGCTGTCTCCATCTGTGGAAAATCTGTTCCACTGTCTCCTGCTTCAGAGACCACTCGTGAAGCATCAAGATTGCCCAACTGAGCTTGTTGGCAATCAAGTTGGTTGTCCCCGGAATGTGCTTTGCCAGCAGAAAACTCTGGGAAGATATCGCCCATTTCCAAACTCAAATGGCCTCTCAGCAGAGTGGGTAAGATCTGGTTCTACCCTGTTTGTTGATATACAATACTACCGACATATTGTCTGATTGTATTGCAATAGTCCCCAGAGGCAGAAGGTTGTGAAGTGCTTGCAACTCCAGGAGCACCTCCCTCATCTTTAGAACATTGATATGCAGGTGAGCCTCATGATCTTGCCATGTGCCTTGGACAGCCCTGCCTAGATAATGCCCCCGCCCACCCTATGTGTGAGGCATCTGTGGGCACAGTGGCAATGGGTTGTGGAGGAACAAATGAAGTGCCCGTGGTTAACTGATTGGGTACAGTCCATCAAAGGAGGTCTTTCTTGCAAGAGTGGGTAGAGTCCAACAAAGGAGGTCTTTCTTGCAATAGTGTGTCAGTAGAATGTGATGAGATAATGGCAGGTGCTGAAAAAAACATTGGAATGACAAGAGCCACTGAAGAATCCTCATGTGTAGTCTGGCTAGTGGCACTAGTAATATGGTGGAAGCCATGGTCCCTAGAAGCTCTAGAATAGTCTTAGCTTTGACCTTTCGTAAGTGGAGAAGGCGTTGAATTTGAAGAACCAGAATCTGTGCCATTTCTACAGGAAGACGAGCCAATATGTCTACTGTGTCTATTTCTGCGCCTATAAAAATCACAGATTGAGAGGGCAATAAGGCAGATTTTTTCCAGTTTATAGAAATCCCCAGCTGGGCACAAAGCTGAAGGGTAGCGTCCCTGGTCTGAAGAAATAGCTGCCTGGTGGGGGCAGTCAAGAGCCAGTCGTCCAGATACAGAAACACCTGGAATCTTCGACGTCTCATGTGAGCTGTCACTACCGCCATACACTTGGTGAACACCCTGGGGGCTGTGGAGAGACCAAAGGGCAGAGCACGAAACTGGTAATGACTGGCTCCCAGCTGGAAGAGTAGATGACTCCTCGACGCCCTATCCATTTTTATGTGGTAGCAGGCGTCTTGGAGATCTATTGAGCACATCCAGTTGTCTTTCCCTAATAACGGGAGTATAGACTGCAGTGTCACCATCCGGAACTTGTCCTTCTTTACTGATTTGTTTAATCTGCTGAGGTCAAAGATGGGCCTCCAGTCCCCTGTACGTTTTGGCACTAAAAAGAATATGGAGTAAGTTCCGGATCCTATTTGGTCTGCTGGGACGGTTTGGATGACTCCTTTTGACAGCAACTTGTTGACCTCCACAGTTGCCTGATCCCTATGATTGGATGGAACATCCGGGATCCTTTTGAGGACAAAGGGTGGAAGAGAAAAGGGTATGACATAACCTCTGGTAATAATTCTTTGTACCCACTTGTCTTGAGTGATACCCAGCCAGGCTTCTGGATACAAAGTAATACAACCCCTGACCGGCCCCAGAAAAGCACATTCGGACCCCACATCAGGAGCACTGGTAAGGCTGGCCCCGAAAGGAATCGCGACCTCCCTAGTTTTGCAGACTGCCCCTGCCTCTAGGGCAACATCTACCATTTGCTCCTCCTCTGCCTCTGAAGGAGGAGTCACCCTGTGCATCCTGGAAAAACCTCTGGGACTTCTTGAACCACATTTTACCGCCCCCTCTGACCCTTAGAATATGGTCTAGAGGGAACCGTAAAAGTACTCCCATGGCAGAGAGTGTTTTTCCTTCTTGCTCGCACTGGGTGAGAGTGTCCTTTACCTTGGATCCAAACAATGAGGAACCGTCGAAGGGGGTGTTGGTAAAGGTACACAAATGGTTTCGCAAAGTTACACAAACACATCCAGGAATGACTCCTTAGGGAAATTCCTGAACCCCGCTGCTCTACTCGCTCCATCTGCTGCATTAGAAATAAGCCGCATGGATGAGTTAACTATAGAGTTCAAGGTGGACAACTGGGCAGACACCTTGTCAGGGACTCCCTCAGTACATGTACCTTGTAGAGAATCTCCTAATTCTTTAAGGAGATCTCTCTGAAGCCTCGTGAAGTGAGTCAGGTAGTTCAGCAATCTAAGGGTAAATGCCACTGAAGAGAAGATACGCTTCCCATATCTATAAAATGAAAGTAGATGCACCACTCCATGGCAATGAATAATAAAATGCAAAACAATTTACTGCAATATCGGTAAGCGCTTTCACATGGAAATACGTGCTTCATCAGACCTCAAAAACAAACTAAAACACCAAACATATATATTCTCTATATCATCAATCAAATCAATTAAAACATCAGTTTAAAAGGACCTATAAAGATTCTACATCAATTAAAAATAAACTTCCTGCTGGCCATATACAGGCATTGTGCTTCCAAGTGTAATATACCTATTAAATCACTTAAGGAGAGCACGTCCCTTCAAAATAGATTTTATAGAAGTCCTACCATTGATGCCTGGATATTTTTCAGCCTGTAAATGGATTATCCAATGAAGCTCACGTTCTTCCATGTAGTTCCTAAAATCCCCACTTCGTGTACTGGGTCTAACTATCTCAACAACCCTAAACCCAAATACATGATCAAAACCTACTTCTAAACAATGTTTAGCTAGCGCATTTCGTGAATCATGTCTATTTATCAAATATAAATGTTCCCTGATACGCTCAGCTAGTGACCTATTGGTCTTACCAATGTAAAAGCAGCCACATACTCTGCAGCTAGACAAATAAACCAAGTCCCTACTCCTACAATTAGCGCATGCCCCATATTCATAAACCTTCTTGGATACAGGGTGCATAAAATTGTGTGAAACATCTATATTATCGCAAAAATTACAATTCATGCATCTCATTGTTCCTGTCTGCATATCATCATCAACCTCAAGTGTACTACATACATCCTTATAGCACAATTGTCTCTTAAGACTCTTCCTGTTTTTAAAAACAAAGTTGGGTTTATCCCCCACCACCTTCTTCAACCCATCTTCCAGATGTAAAATTGACCAGTTATCTCTAACTACACCCAGGATGTGCTTAACATCACTGGTATAGAATATGGAGAAAGGAACATCCTGGTTAAAGAAAATCAGTTCATTACTAACAGGAGTATTCGACATGCAAGTATGACCATCAGAATAAAAAGAGCAAGCTCTCCCTTCTCTCTCCCTGCGACTCTTAGGTAAAGCTACATCAACCTCGTGTCTTCCATAGACTCTAGATAAAAATTCATCACCCAATTTCTCAACACCTTTATGAAACAAATCATCCTTATTATTCAGGCGGGAGACCATCATTCCCTGCCCCTTGATTATATTCCTGAACACATGTCTAGGATGCATACTATCACGGTGTAACACCATGTTTTTCCAACAGTCCTTCCTGTAAAGAGTAGTAGTAAGTTTGTTCTGTTCATTCACAATCAACTTAACATCCAAAAAATCAATCTCCTTATCTGAGTACCTACATGCAAACTTCAGAAAGGAGATAGTCTGATTGACGTAAGTAAGGAACTCCAATAAGGAAGCTTCCATACCTACCCAAATAACAAAGAGGTCATCCACGAACCTCTTATAAACTCTAATACAGGAAGAGAATGGAGAACCTAAAATATACTCATTCTCCCATTGAGCCATTACTAAGTTGGCGTAGCTATTGGCACAACTAGGGCCCATAGCCAAGCCAGTCTTCTGTAAATAGACTTGATACTCATATCTAAAAACTTCCAGTATCTGTCCATCGTTCGAGACTCCTTATTCGGCGGATGGACAGAAGAAGTCTCAGCTAGCTCCTTCTTAGTGGCCGCCGCCACCACCATGGCATCTATGGGAACACCTTTAAACAAAAAAATCTTTTTCTGGGGGTGCAGAAAGAAACTTATTCGGTCTTCTGGGGACTGGCTCCATGGCATCAGGAGTATCCCACACCTTTTGACTAACTAGCTCCATCAGTTCATCGAAGGGTGGAGATACCCAAGCGGCTGAAGGTTGAGACCCAAAAGCCTTCAGGTACACTGACTCCTCATCAGAAGGGGTTACAGTGGGCCAGCTGCACCTCTGTTTAAGGATTTCCAGGATGTCTATGAAGGAGACATCATCAGAGGACGACTTGGGGGAACCCTTCTGACTCCTCAAGGTGAGTGTCAGAGGTCAGAGACTCATGCTGGGAGTCTACATGCTTCCTCTTACATGTCCTCTTCAATGTTGGCTCCTTGGAAGGATATTCCGGGGAGGTATTGGAAGAGTGGGGGCCACCGGCTGGTGGATCCTGAGGTTGAGGGTCTCTGCTGTCCACGGAGAGAGTAGGAGCTGAGACAGATGTAGGTGCCTTAGGGGGAAGAGTGTCGGTACCCCTGGTAGGAGCTGAAGATCGGGACAGCACACTCCTCATCATCTCGAATGCCAACCTCTCTGGCTCCAAAGACCTCCCCGGCTCTGAGGAGACTGAGGATGCCATCAGCGCCAGAGTCATGGGCTCCGAGACAGACATAGGATCCAAACTAACCCTCATTGATGTGCCGAGAGGAAGACTTGGAACTGAAGAGGTTTGGTTCCAGGCATCCCTGTTGGGGCCGACAGGGGAGCTTCGGCTCCTAGACACCACGGAAGGCACTGAGGGTGTCAGATCAGAACTCAGCTCTGAAATATCCACGGGGGAGCTGGAGCCGAGGGTTCCACCAATGGTACCAAACACTCTGTCTCAGAAAGAACAGCATGGCTCAGAGGAGGTAAAGTAGATGACTTTAAAAGTCTCATCACTACCCTCTCCACATCTTCTTTCGATAAACTCCTGGAAGACGTGGAGGACAGAGTAGGAAAGCAGGAGCTCTGCATTATTGGAGACTTCAGTATAGGGGAGACCGGTAGAGGATCCATAGACCTGCTCCGTAAGATACTCTCAGAGGTCGGCTCTGAGCTACTTGGGCCGACTCTGTAACCACAGTACTGCTCTCAATCGGCACCAAGCTCTGTGGAGCCAATGAGCCAGTGGACTTGTCCAATTTGGTGATTTTAAGAGGTGGCTCCAAGACACCAGCAAGTGCCAGGGAGGGTCTCTTAGAGGACTTAGATTTTTCCTTTTTAGATCCCTGAGATCTAGAAGAGGAGGAAGAGCTAGCCAGATCTTCCTCAAAGGAAGGTTTAAGAAGACCTTTTAGGATGAGCTTATTTTTTCTTTCTTGCAACACCCTAGCACTGAAAGAGTGGCAAAATAAGCAAATTTCCTGTAAATGGATGGCCCCCAAACAGTAAGCGCAGTTACTGTGGCCATCTGTTATGGACATCTTCTGTGAGCATTTAATACATTTCTTAAAGCCAAATGGCTTATGGTCCTTACTTTCTTTAGACATTCTCACAGAGAGGAGCACACACACACACACACACACACACACACACACACACACACACACACACACACACACACACACAGAAAAGGGAAGAGGACTAGGTTCTCTAATTTAAATAAGCCTAGCCCTTCAGGAAAGAGAAAGACACCACGAGGACTAGGTCCTCTAACTTAAATGGGCCTAGCCCAGGCAGAAAAGGTAACGGAAAAAAAGACTAGGTCTTCTAACTAAAACAGACCTAGTGAAGTTACAATAAGCAGAGAAGTCACACACTCAAACATGAATAAAGTGTAAAGTCAACAAGGAAACAGAATCTACTTCTGTTAACAACAGTAACAATTTAACAAGCGGGAATCCGCCAAAAACTTAGACTTATGCCTAAGAACAACACACAGTCTAACTGAGCGCAAAGGCGCCTACAAATACTAACTCTAT
This sequence comes from Protopterus annectens, assembly GCF_019279795.1. NCBI lineage: Eukaryota > Metazoa > Chordata > Ceratodontiformes > Protopteridae > Protopterus > Protopterus annectens. The sequence continues at coordinate 1,813,106,298 of NC_056743.1, forward strand.
TAATAAACCCAAAAAATAGCACACAAGAAGAGGCCAAGGTACCAAGAGATTGCACACAAAGGCACACTTATAAAGATGAACTATTCTAAATTGCAAATTACGCTAACTATGACTAACAATGATATAATAACAGTTTTGACTAAAACAGTCCAAAAAAATTTCGAATACAATTTGAATAAATGTAAAACTTAGCCAGAGCTAAAGAGAAGCACAACCAAACTCGTCGACGCGGAAAATGAGAATCTGGGGATTGTACTGGTGCACCATGGGATACTTACCGAGCCACGAGCCAACTAGAAGACTTCCAGCTTGTAAATAGGCCGAGTCAGAACTGAGGATCTGCTCTGATCCCATATGTAAGAATGAAGGCAAGATAGGACTACAGAACATCAAAGAATAGACAAAAACAAAACAAAGAATACACAAATCAAAAGCCAAGGATTTGGTTAATATCTTGTTTAAAGTTCTTGTATAAAGTGTTGAAATGGTAGGGAGATAATTCTTTTTCATCACTATTGCACATTTTCCTGCTTTGCTGGACAGCTGTGCTGAACAGTTACTGGGTACTTAAAAAGGAAATATGATAAAAATACTGTAAATCAGCCAGAACATCCTAAGCAATGCTTCTCGCTTTTCCTGCTTTTTTCAGCAGAAAGTTCTGTGCAGAATATGGACAGTGTAACACTTAGAGAAGATAAAATACATACCATTAAAGTGAATAATTTTTATATTACTTTTCCTTGCAAAGACTGAAAATGTTGACTTGACTTGCAGTTTCAATGCAAGTGTGAATTTCACGTGCTGCTACAGAATTGCCTGATTTATTTTTATATTTTTCAACACATTTTACTGATATTCCAAGGGGAGGGGGAGTCGGAGAGACTGTATAAATCAAGTAAAAGATGAATGACAGCAGTATTGGTAGATGAAACATTTGTGAATCAGAAGATATTTGCTAATAACAAGTTACATGCAGAGTAATATAGCTATTACCAGTCACAGTTAATCATTATAAGTTCAGTTAAACAAAAATTAATAAGATCATATACTCAGGGAGTACTGAAGACGAACAAAAAGGGAAAACTGAGAATTTTTCCTACTTCATTGAGGTAGACTAATATTTCCTTAGTTGTTTCTTGCAAGTAATAGTAATACTACTACTACTACTACTAATAATAATAATAATAATAATAATAATAATAACAATACTATTTAAAACCCATTTGTTAACCAGGTTACTGGACATGGAGTCCCTTTTCAGGAGTGACCTGGAAAAAAAGGTCTGGGTAAATGACTTGTTCAAGGGTCATATGTTAGGCAAATGAGGGCTGTGGGAATTAAACCCAGTACTAAAAGGACTACAGCTCAAAGTGTTAATCCACTATACCACCTCTCAACAGTTGGTTACTATGTGACTTAATAACATGTTTTAAATTTATTTATTTTAGATTTGTTGACCAGGATAGTCCAACTGCATACATGCCCATTTTCAGCGGAGGCCTGGTAGAAAAGCTCCAAATAAAACATAAAGAAAAGTCATATAATCAATACATGTTACATACAGCTTGCAGGCACTGTTCAATCCAGCAAGTTATACAATCTGTCTTATTAAAATTACGTAAGTACATTGACTAACAATTATGGCACAGATTTTATGTAGCATAAAGTACTGTTTAGCGCACAATTGTAGAGAAGGACCTAGTCAGGATTAGAACAAGGACGTAGCCAGTGTGTTTTAAAATACTGTTTGAGATTTCTTTTTAATTGAGTTAGTGAGGATTCTAGAGCCAGGTCGGCAGGAAGAGAGTTCCAAGTTTTGCCAACAAAGTTGGCAAATAGGGAGTTCCCAGCTGAGTTGTTGGATTTAAATGTTTTAACCAGCTGTCTGTTAGATGAGCGAAGTGGCCTAAGGTTACTATAGGGGCTGATGATGTTTTTAAGTGAAGGTTATGACAGTGGTGTGTCCTGTATGCCGTGCCAGTGGCAAATGCAGCAATGTGGTTATAACAGCTACAGAGTTTGCTAAGATCAGATTTGCTCAAGTTGGTGGATAAAGGGGAGGCATAAAGAAGGGTAGAAAGTAGATTGGAGCGGGCAATAGCATTTCTAGCAAGTGGAGTATGGAAAGGTTTAATCTTATAAAGGGAGCCAAGTTTTTATTAATAGTTTTGATAGTTTTATTGACATGCATATCAAATTTAAGGTTATTGTCTACTATAACACCTAAGAGTTTAGTGTGGGCATCCGGGGAAATAATGGTGCCATTATTAGATTTTACGGTAAAGAATAGTGAGGAGGAACTACGAGTGGGGGAGAAAAGTATCAGCTTTGTTTTGTTAGGGTTTAAGATCAGACGATGATTAGAGAGGCAATTTTCAACTGTGTTGAAAGTATTCTGGGATAATGTCAGTAAATTTGTTGGGTCTATATTATATATTCAAAGTTTCAAAACTTCGAACCTCATATGTTCGACAACATATGAGCGAAGTTTGAAACATCGAAACACCCACCACACCCCCCTACTTAAATATTCAGTGCAGAAAAGGAAAATTTTCCCATTCTGTGCTGTACAGAGCCGTTGCTTTTCACCTTCGAACTTTTTAAAGTTCGATCATATGGTGTCAACCATATGACATTTGAACTTTAAAACGTTTGAATAATTAATAGGGACCCAATTTGTCAGGGAGATGGCTGAATAAATTAAAGTGGAGTCATCCACATATTGAATGCAGGTTGTATTTGGAATGACAGTGTAGAGGTCATTAATAGAGATAGAGAAAAGAAGGGGACCTAGTATAGAGACCTGGGGGACTCCTATGATGATGGGTAGAAGGGTGGATAGTTTGTCCTGCCATAAGACAGTCTGCTGTCTACCACACAGGTAAGACTGAAACCACTGGAGAGCGTGGTTATCTAAGGAGAAGGCCTTCAGAGTATGGATGAGTAGCTGGTGGTTAACCATATAGAAGGCCTTGGAGAGATCGAGAAAGAGGGCTGAGAATAGTTATTATTTTGGTTATGGTTAATGACGTTAGAGAATGAGAGGAGGGCAGAAGTGGTACTGTGTATGGCCTAAAGCCATTTTGAGAGTTAGCCAACAGATTATTCTGAATGAGATACTGCAGAACTTGTTTATGGATGAGTGTCCGACTGGACGTAGGTCCAGTTTCAGAGGAGGCCCGGGGAGAAAAGCTCCACAGTTAAAATATACAGACAGTAGTTACATTGGATTTACATAGTGATTAACAATTTGATTAACATAGCAATTAATTACAAACATAGTTACAGATGAAGAACATAGTACATCAGTAGACAACTAGAATCTTTATCTGCGAAGTACATAACAGACATTAGTAATTGTTACAATAAGAAGTTCCATCTGTATAATAAGTAGTAGGCTTATGAGCATCCAAGCTTGCTATAATCAAGGTAGTTAGTGGGGTGGAAAGAAAGGTAGTGGTTGGATGGGGTGGGTGATATTAGAGTGGGAGTTACAAGAGCATAGCCAGCATGTTTTTAGGTGCGCTTTTAGTAAAGTTTTGAAGTAGGTGCATGATGGTATGGAGGTAATCGTGGGTGGGAGGGAGTACCATAATTTGGCTATGGCGCAAGAGAATAGTGCTTCACCAACAGAGTTATTGGCTTTAGTGATCTGCAAGTGATTTTTGTTGCTGGATCTTAGTGGTCTGGTGGTGCGATAGGGTTGGAGTAGATTCTGGAGGGATGGGACATTTAGTGGATTTTTTACTAGTTTGTTGGCGCGTGAGAGTTGATACCATTGAAGGAGGTGAGGGAGTTCAAGCCAGCCCAGTTCACCAAGTGAGAGACAGTGGTGACTATGATAGGATGCCCCTGTGGCGAATTTGTTGATTTTGTTGTAGCAGGTCTCTAGCTTGTTTAGATCGCATTGCCTTAGGTTGATATATATTGGAGCGGCCTAAAGTAGGGTGGAGATAAGGTGGGAATTTGCTACTGAAATATTTGCTGCTTTGGTGAGAAGTTGCTTATTTCTGTATAACGCTCCTAGTTTTTTGTGGACTTTTTTTATGTTCATGGATATGTGAATGTCAAATTTTAGTTTATTGTCTATTTCCAATCCTAGCAAATTGGTGTGTTCTGCTGGGTGTATAGTGGTGTTGTCTTTTGCTGTGATGTGAAAGTGAGAGCTGTTTTGAGTATGTTTGGTAGGTTGGAAGATGAGTAGTTTAGTTTTGTTTGGGTTGAGTATTAATTGGGCATCAGATAACCAAGTTTCAACAGAGGAAAAGGCTTCCTGTGTGACTTTTTGCAGTTTGGGCAGGGACTGGGCTGAGCAGATGATGGCTGAGTCATCTGCATATTGTATGAGTGTGCCATGTTTGGTGGCAGAGGTTAGATTATTGGTGTAAATAGAGAAGAGTAGGGGTCCAAGGATGGATCCTTGGGGAACCCCTATAGAGACAGGTAGTTGGGGATATATGTTATTCTGCCATACAACGGATTGTTGGTGGTCAGACAGGTAACTCTGAAACCAGTTGGTGACTGCTTGAGAGAATGATAGATTATTGAGGACAGAGATGAGTTTGTGTGGGACCATGTCAAATGCTTTAGATAGGTCTAAGAAAGTAGCAGAGGAGAGATAGCCATTGTTTTTATGCTGAAGGATAGTGTTTGTAAAGGAGAGTAAGGCAGTGGTGGTGCTATGGTTTGGTCGGAAACCATGCTGAGTATTGGAAAGGAGGTTGTTAGTAAGGAGGTAGTTTGAGACCTGAGAGTGAATGCATCTCACTAGTATTTTGGAGAGTGGAGAGATGGGGTGGTAATTGGTTAGTTCTGTGGAGGGGCTGCCTTTGTGGAGGGGAATTATACATGATACTTTCCATAGTGTGGGAACGTAACTTTCTGACAGAGATCGGTTAATCAAGATGGATACTGGGTAGGCCAGAGCATCAGCTGCAATTTATAGGTATTCACTTGGGAGGTTGTCTGCTGCTAATTTGGTGGGCTTAAGTTTAGTTAAGAGTTTTTTTATGTTGGAGGTAGGTACACGAAAACAACAGAAGGCAGTGGGGAGATTACTAGTTGAAGATGTGGGTTGGAGGGGAAGGGGGATTGTGTTGTTTAGCTAGTGATAGTATGGTTTGTGTGAAGTGTGTGTTGAATGAGGTAGCAATATTTTCAGAGGAGTGAGGGATGTTAGGAGGAGGGGTATTGACTTTACCTGGGTGGAGGATGGAATTTATGGAGGAACAGAATTGTTTGAGGCTGTGTTGGGAGGAGTCTAGGGCAGACTGGTAGTATTGGAATTTGTCCTGTTGTATTAGCTTTTTGACTCTATTGCGTAGTTCTAGGAATTTCTGTCTAGTTGAGGGGGTTTTGGTTTTGCGCCAGTGCTCCCAGCCTTTATCCCTGTTTTTCATTTCTGACTTAGTGGTTTTCTGTAGCCATGGGGAGGGTTGTGCTTTGGTTCCAGAAAGTCTTATGGGGGCATGGTAATTAAGGATGCTCAGGAAGGTAGTATTAAAAAATTCAACTGCGTCATCAGGACTGAGGTACTTTAGAGGATGCCAGTTACATTCTTTGAGGGATGAGATGAATGTGAATGGGTTAAAGTTTAGTTTTTTACGTATTTGACGGTAGATGACAGGTTTAGCTTGGTATAGGTATTTTTTGAGTAGGCATGTTGGGGAGTGATCACTGAGGCTATCTAATAAGCAGCCTGTTATATATGACTGGGGACTCTTACTGACTAGTATCCAATCCAGGGTAGTGTGCTTGCTGGAGATTTTATTTATCCTGGTTGCGACTGGACTAGTTGGGTTAAGCCATGAAGGTTTACATGATTGGTTGGATGGTTGCCAGAACAGGATTGCCAGTCAGTACTGAAATCACCTAAAATGATAGTTTCTTGGGGGAGATGGTGGGTAGACCAGCTGAGGAGGTTTTTTAGTGGAGGGATGTTTTGGCCAGGTGGGAAGTAGCATCCAATTACGTTGATGGTTTTGTTCTGGTTTATTTTGAGGTTGGTATGTATTATTTCTTCATTGCCTATTTGTGGAGCTGATGATTTTAAGATCTGGATGTTTAGATGCTGTTTAAATTTTATAGCTACACCGCCTCCTTTCTTGTTTAGTATGCCGTAACCGGTAGGGGGGATTTGCTCACTGGTAATGTGAGGTTTTAGCCAGGTTTCTGTCAGGATGACTATATCTGGGGAGTACAAGTCTATGGTGGCATGGAGTTCATGGGCTTTGTTGGATATACTTCTAATATTTAGGCTTAGTAGAAGGAAGTCACTTGGCTTTCTATTGGCTGTGATATGGGAGAAGTTGTGGTTTCTAGTCTGATTATGAGGATTGGGGTTGGAGATGGTAGGGCCAGGGTTAGGGTGGATGTCTCCACTTCGGGCTAGTTTTGATATGCATGAGATTATTAGTTTTCTCAGTTTCTGAATGTGTTCGTTTATTAGGGAAACTTTATGATTGTGCTCTGTGGGTAATAGGTATGGTGGGAGGGCTACTATGTTAAGTTGTAGGGATGCTTTATGTTTGAGTAATATAGTTGGTAGAATATGCGGGGCGTGCATAGGGATGGTTCTTGAGTTGTTGGGAGGGGAGCTGAGTGAGGCTGAGACATGAGTGGTGGTGTGAGTAGTAGTACAGTGGTAGTGGTTGAGTGGGGGAATGATGGAGTTTTGGTAGGATGTAAGATATGCAAGGAGACTGCATGCAGTGAGCATAGGTAAGATATGCTTGTACATGTTAGCTGAGGAGGAGTGATAGTAGTAGAAAGATAGAGGAGGTAGTGTTGAGTTTAGTGCCTTGGTTAGCTATTGGAAAGATGGAAGGGGCTTGTGAGTGTAATAAAGGTAGGACCATTGGGGGCATGGTGGGGAGCGAAGCGGGTAGAGATCCTGTTAGTTGCTCTTATGAGTGGGCTGGAAACAATCAGGTAACAGAGTAAACTGATAAATGAATATATGATAGTGAATTTGGAGACTCAGGTAGGTACCCTGTATTTCCACAAACTATCAGTTAGCTGTGCCCCATTTCAGGCAGTTTTAATAAATTCTATGGCAGAGCCGAGCATAAGGTGCTCAAAGGGTGGTTGTAGTTTTAAATATGGTGACTGCCACAGGTAATATTTATTAACTTTGGGATTGGCTTAAGGTAATAAACAGGGAAGGGAAGGGGGAGGGGGAGAACAAGGGTGTGAGCAGGCAGTTCTTTTTTACTGCTGCTAATGAGCCAAAGCAAAGACAGTTTGTGTTTAAGAAACAATCAGAATTGACCAAGGACTGCTCTGAAACTGTAAGTCATTTCTTAACCATTTCTCAGGTGGAAAAACAGGATAACCTTGTATCAATAGGCTACTGTGGTCTCAGTTTAAATTAACAAACACAAGGTATTTATCAGTTATGGATACTATTTGCTAACAGAAGGGAATAAGAGAGAAAATGGAAGCTGAGTGTGAGTGTGTGTGTGGTGGGGGGGCTGCTTACAAGCCAAAGCAGAGTGCTCTCCAGGGGAATAAAGCTGGAACAACAGGAACCAAGCCAAATAACGAAAAACAACAGGAACAAGTTCCACCAAGATTTATTAAAACAAGAAAATCTCTTTCTCTGACGTCTCGGCCAAAGCCTTCAAGGAGAATGAAGCACTTACATAAAACAGCAGTTTATATACACCAGCAGAATAGAATAATTAAACAATTAATCAATTGAAACAACAATTCAACAGGCTAATACTCTCCAATTGAGCTCTTCATTTAGCCCAAAAGGAAACATAGTTTTAAATTTTAAAATATATAGTTTCTTTCTGCACTAACACAGTTTTAACATCAGTATTATTGAACATAGAGACACAAACTTGTTCTAAAACAGTTCCTTTTAAACCATCAATACATTTATTATGAGCTTCTAAAAAATGTTTTGCAACTGGGCTGTCTTCTTTCCCATTTTTGATGTCTCTTAAATGCTCCAAAAATCTTACTTTAAAAGCCCTCTTCGTTTCACCAATGTAAAACTTGTTGCAGGGGCATTGTAGAGCATAAATGACACCCACCGAATTACAACTAAATACACCTCGACTATCAAATTTCATCTTGTTAATAAAGTTAAAGTTGGATACAATGTGTTTGCAAACTTTACATTTCCCACATGGAAAGGTCCCAACTTTAACAGGTTCCATGTACATTCTTGGTAAGGGCATCATAATGTTAGATTTAACAAGAACATTTTTTATATTCTTTCCCTTACGGTAGGAAAACTTCATATTTACATCAAGCCATTGCTGAACATTCCTAAGGGAAATAAAATAGAGCCAAAATTGGCTAACAATGTCAAGAAAATGTTTAGTAAAACATCCATAAGTAGTTACAAAATAAATATTTTCCCTAGTATAGTTTATATAATCATATTTTATCCTACTGTCAGTACTCTGATAAATAGATACTTCCTGTCTAGGTTTAACCCCTGTACACAATCTTGTAAAACTTTTATTCAAAATATTATTACCATAACCTCGAGTAGAAAAAGATTCCACTAAGAGGCACATTTCTTTATGGAAAATATCAGATCTATTACACAACCTAAGAGTCCGTAACATTTCACCGTACGGTAAAGCCTCAATTACATGAAGGGGGTGCCCACTATTACCATGTAAGTACTGACAAGTCCCTTCAAATTTTTTATTAGGTGAAGTTATAATATTCTCTCCATCTGAAATGTCTAATACTACATCCAAGAAGGGAATAATATGTCCAATATTTAGACCATCAAATTGGATATGGTATTTATTGACATTGATTTTATTGAAAAATTCAATAATTTCATCTCTGTCACTATCCACCAAAAAAATTAAATCATCAACATACCTAAAATAACAAATAACATGTTCTTGAAAAAATCTTTGTTTATAAATCACATTTGTTTAAAAAAAAAACATGAAAAGGTTTGCATACATGGGGGCAAATGAAGCCCCCATTGCTGTACCTTGTAGCTGGTGATATAGCACATTAATGAACTCAAAAAAATTATGTGTTAAACAAAAATAAACCATTTCTATAACATATTCTGATGCAGGTGAATTACCTAAGAAAAACCTTAAAGCTTCCAAACCAATTTCATGTCTAATGCTAGTATACAAACTTTTTACATCAATACTGACCCATATCATGTCATGACTTATCTTAACATTTTTTACCTTGTTCAGAAAATCAAAAACATCACTTATATACGAAGACAGTTTAATAACATGAGGGGACAAAAAATGGTGTAAAAAGACACCTAAGTTGTGTAAAAAATACTCTGACCCTGATACTATAGGCCTTCCAGGGGGTTTGTGCAAATTCTTATGAATTTTGGGCAGGCAATAAAATAACGCCATTTTGGAGCCTTTTACTTGAAACTTTTTTCTGACATCTGACTGACAAAAATAGCCTAATCTTAGTCCCTTGTTAATCAACTCCATATATTCATCAATAGCTGTAAAAAAGATTTGAGGTTCCACAGCCTTATATGTGTGAATGTCACAAAGGTGCTTCATACACATATCCACATAATCAGAAAAACTCATAACTACCAGTTTGTTCCCCTTGTCAGACGGCTTGCTAACAGAAGGGAATAAGAGAGAAAATGGAAGCTGAGTGTGAGTGTGTGTGTGGTGGGGGGGCTGCTTACAAGCCAAAGCAGAGTGCTCTCCAGGGGAAAATGAATATTAGCTCAAACAGGTAGACACATGCTCAAAGTTAACTTTAGCTGTTTGCAGACAGTTCAGACCCGGACTGTGCTTTTCTTATAAGAATGATAAAGGTGGTACCGCAGCTGAATGCTTAAGAGTGGTGTTAGGTTCAAAGTTAACTTTAGCTGTTTGCAGACAGTTCAGACCTGAATTGCGCTTATCTTATAAGAATGATAAAGGTGGTACTGCAGTTGAATACTTAAGAGTGGTGTTAGGTTCAAAGTTAACTTTAGCTGTTTGCAGACAGTTCAGACCCGGACTGCGCTTTTCTTATAATAATGATAAATGTGGTACCTCAGTTGAATACTTAAGAGTGGTGTTAAGTTCAAAGTTAACTTTAGCTGTTTGCAGACATTTCAGACCCGGACTGCGCTTTTCTTATAAGAATGATAAAGGTGGTACCGCAGTTGAATACTTAAGAGTGGTGTTAGGTTGAAGAGACACTGAGCTCCTCATGGGACCTGTAGCAGAGTGGATTGGTAGGGTAGATGGGGTAGTAGGTTTTAATTTCTTAATTAGGGCTCAGAAAAGTGATGTAGAAATAGCTTGAAAGCTAAAGGAAAGTTGGGTACTGGGTGTAGCAGCATTTGAGTTAGAGTGACTAGGAGTTAGTTGGCTAGCTAGAGACTGGATAATCTCTGTGAAGAAACTATTAAACATATTTGCAATGTCCTCTGGAGATTTATGGTTAGAAGCTGAGGGGGTAGGAGTGGAGGATTGCCCTAGGTGAAGAAGTTTGTTTATTCCTGCCCAAAACGTTTGGGGTTGGTTTTGATACTTCTGTTGAAGATGGCAGTAGTAGTTTCTTTTATCTAGCATCATAGATTTTTGTGCCATTCCTTAGCTGCCAATATCTTAAGTTGATCTAGTGGGGCTTTTGTGGTATGCCAAGTGCCCCATGCCTTATTTCTAAGCAAGATTTTTGATTTGGTATTTTTTGAAAGCCATGGTGCAAGTTGTGTTTTGTTCCTAATAGAGTGAACAGGAGCAGGAGAATCAAGGATAGCAAGGAATTTGGTATTAAAGTATACTACAGCTTCATCCTAGGCAACTGTTTTAGGACTGACCAATTGCATAATTTGAGTTCATTTTGGAAATTGGTGAGGTTAAAGTTCTTATTACTTCGTATTTTTCTGTAGGTGGGCTGGTGAGAGTTGTCAGCCTTGTGCTTAATTATATAGGTAAAAAAGTGATCAGTTAAATCATCAGGGAGGGTCCCAGACTTGTACATATGGGGATGGTTATTGATAAGTATCCAATATAGGATACTTTCTTATTTATTAGGTTTACCGATCCTGGTGAGGGGGATATGGTCTGTGTAAACCCATAAAGGTTTACATGGGTTGTAGGAGATTCCGATGAACAGGTGTTCCAATAATGTTGAAGTCAATGGTTTCTTGGGGGTAGGTGCTGGATAACCAATAGAGGATGTCTTTGAGGGTATTAGTGTTATTACCTGGGAGAATATAAACACAGACAATATTTATTCATTTGTTTTTGGTAATAAGAATTTCTGTGTTATTAACCTGGGGTGGTTGTAAGGAGTCCGTTGTAACATTTAGAATATGTTTGAAGAGTATAGCTACCCCACTACCATTCCTGGTAGTTCGGTCTAATCTAAGTATGTTGTACCCTGGTAGTAATACGTCATTGTCTCTAGTTACCGGTTTTAGCCAGGTTTCTGCAAGACAAAATATATCAGGGGAATACACTGCTAAGAAGGTATGTAAGTTATGGACCTTATTATTTATGCTTCTGATGTTTAGATGGCAGGCCAGGAATGAATTAGGAAGCCTATTTAAATGTAATATGTTAGTAGGATTGGTAGTGTGGGAGCTAGAGTCAGTAAGAGGGGATGGACCAAGGTTTGGGTGGATGTCTCCATCCATTGTAAGGTTGTAATGTAAGTTAACTATGAGTTTCAAGATTTTGTTTATAGGTTTTTGATGGTGTTTGGTTTTAGGGCTGATATATCTGAATCTAGTAGGTTGGTAGGTTTTAGAGGTTAAGGAGGTTAGGTGTAAGAGGAAATATGAAGTGGTCAGTTGTATTGGTTACTACTGGTGTGGTGGTTTGGGATTTTGGATAGTAGAATCCTAGGTAGCATTGATTTTCATAAGTGGTGAAGAGATATAGAATGAGCAACAGGGGTAGCAGAGAAAATAATAGCAGTGTTTTGGGTGATAACGTTGCAACTAGCTGAGGCATTATGTTGGTATTGTATTTAGAGCAGGAATATATTAAGAAGTCTAGGAAATTAGTGGCAGGTGGGGGGAGTGCTATTAGGTGGTTATAGCTGATTGGTTATAAAGGAGGGGGTGTGGCTTTTAATAGTACAAATTTAGCATTACTGGGAGCGGGTGGGGCATGGAGCAAGCCTGAGCACAGTAAGGGCGAGCGGAGCGGGGCTTAACCAGACCACTGGATTCATGAAGCCTGTGCTTGCACTGTAAGTATTTAGTGACTGTAAATATTCAGTGTTACACTGCCCAGTTAAAAAAACTGCGGTGGTGGTGCTGCGGTAGCGTTGTCGCCTCACAGTTAGACATAGCCCGTTCGATTCTCAGTTAGAGCGTCTTCTGTCTGGCAATATGCGTGAATGGGCGTTCCTTCGCTGAAGGTTGTGCATTAGGCCCGGCAAGCCAGCAAGTAAAAATCTACTGCTAATCATTAGCGGACCGGAGTTCCGCTGTGGCGACCCCTAACCAGGAAAAGCAGAAAGACACAACAACAACACTGCTCAGTTAAAAAACAAGTTTTGGGGAAGTAAAATACCTATGCTTTCTCACTAGATGTATCTTTCTCTAGCGATTGTAAGTTAGCCAGTTTTTAGGAGAAAATGGTGACTTTATGGGGGACTGAAGGACTAGCTTACAGTGCTATAGACCCAGTTCAGGTAAAATAACATAGAGTACACATAGAGTAAGTTAATGTATAGTAACCTTTTCAGTCTTTAATACTGAGGGACAGTATAGCTTTCCATTTTTTATTCTCAATAGAGAGGTATCCTTCTAGCATTCTAAGCCTTTCAGTGAAGGAGCAGTAGGGGGACAATACCTGATAAAGAATATAGTGGTTAGTGCTTTCCTTCAATAATTACAATTATCAGCCTAGAAGCCACACTGTACAGACATCTTTACATGCATCCAGACACATTAGGAGCTTTACCAACAAATACTCTAGACAGCAACTAATGCAGCGTTTTCTTTGTTTTTTTTTTAGCATATGGTTAGAAAGCACTAGGTAACCTTTAATTAAGGTATTAAAACTGGTGTTTGGTTTCTGGCCAAGATTAAATAATCAGTGAGTTAGCATTTCTCTACAAGTGATTCACTGTTACAAGTGATTCACTGTTTTCTTAAAGGTTATTATCATGACTATAGACAAAACATAGTTGTGAGTATGAAGTAAACCCATACTTGCTGGAATACCAGTCAGTATGACCTCTTCAGTCTATTTAAATTAATTCCACAGTTAGCATAATGGTTACTCTGTTTACCTCAGAAATACATGATACAGGGTTTGATTCTTACCTTTAAGGGAAATTAGCTAAGCTCAAAAGGGCTCACAAGGACAGCTAACGATGAGTGTTCAACTGAAAGGTCTATTAATTATGACATCCATTAAAGTATGATTCCAAAAATCCACAAGAACATTTTATATCTCTCAAATTTCTCATGGACGTTTGGGAATGTGAAAGTAAGCTTCTGAAGTGACAAAAAGTCTATGAAGAAAATGTCTTTTTGTCTTTGCCTAGTCTAAACAGAGAAGAGTATAAACACTTTATTAAATTCAATCAGGCCATAAAGATTAAAGAACTGTGTTAAATTCCTTTTTCAATGGAAAAATATATAACGTCTTTAGGAAAGAACTCAAAGAAGTATGTGGTTAAACATCTGGAATCTTCCAAAGCAGTAAAAATTAAAAAAATAAAATAAAAATAAAATGCTCAAAAAAAAAAAGGCAAAATGCCTGAGGACTCTTGAAAGTCTGGACCATCAAGTTTCTCTGAAGTTAGAACAACCTTTCTGGTGACTCCTATAAAGAGACATATGAAACAGGTCATTTCAGTACCTTCTGAGCCTCCAACAATGTGGGTGCATACATTTAAACATCTTTTTTAAATTATCACTTAAGACATAGGCACACATATACATGAACAGACAAAAAAACAAAACAAAAAAAAAAGATAACATCTTTTTTCATTAACATATGTTATATATTACATGTATGTTTTCTCTGTTTATACAGCTGTCATTCAGTCCAACTTTACACAAATTGCTCAATTCCTGCCTTTCATTAAGCCTCACTTTTCTTCCTGAACATTATTTCACATGTATTGTTCTCAGAAATTCACAATGGATGCATCTTAAGAACACTATTAAAAATTCACCGTCATGACTGTTTCAGTACTCATGTCTGACCAACCAAGAATAATTAGGGAAGTCATGGAGAAACCAGACCCAGATATTTCCATAATGGAGGAGTCTGTGATTATCTGACCTATGCAGGGCCGAAATGAACTTGAGAGAGATGCCAACTATCCCGTTTTACTACTCTAGCAAGCTTTCAGAAAAGGACATTTTGACTATAACTATGGAACGTGAAGGGACAGTGGTGGTCTTTTTCAGAGACCAATGAGTGTCTCAGTTTGGAGAAGAGGAAAACATCAACAGTACTGACAAAGTTCCCTGTTTCCAAAAGAAAAAGAAAGCTGAGCCCTTCTCCTCTGTCATCTGAAGAAGGGGAATATTTTTATCTTAGTACTTTCTCTGCAATGTATTCAACTGTATTATTAAGGCAGTTTCTTTCCAGTCTTCTGTTTTTTTTTCTCCCCCACCATATTACTTTCAAGAAAATAAGAAATAATACAGAGAAATCTTTAAAATGAGGCAGACTCCTGCCCCAGGTGCAGCCTACAATGAAAGAAGAGGAAGAGCCTGTGACAAACCAAAATGCTGCCAGCCCAGCTATCTGGAATATTGTAAATAATCATATGTCATTTGTAAATAGTATTATGATTCATATGCTTGTCTTACAAATGTAAACAAACTATAAGTTATGTGTATATTAAACTACTGGTGCATAAGTGTGTGTAAAGTACTGAGCTTCAAGAATGTGGCCACAGTGTACCCTGCTGGAATGGAACAGAGATGTGCATGGATTGTACGCCTGTGCAAATGTATGCTTTAATGGTAAAAGCTAGAACATACAGAGTTAACTTGCAAAACCTCAAGAAAATAAGTGGGAATTGTTTACAATTCTGTTATCTCTGTTTCAGCTCAGAGCAGACAATGTCTAGAGTAAGAGTTTTTCCAATTGTCTTGAAACAGAAATAATTACTAGGTTTCAAATGTAAAGTGTTTTTATTGCTCTGTGACTTCCTAGAACCTACACATCTGAGATATAGGTAATTTTCATGAAGAAATGTTAAATTTTAAGTAGACCTGTGCCAGCCTTCCCCAGAATTGTTTGTGTGTTTGGATATAAACCAAATCTCAAAGTGAGTGTGTCAGCTACTTGGGCAGGGACATGAAGTACTGGACAGAGAGGATGCTGGAGGTTTTGGCTTGACCGCTCGGCTGAGATCTTAACCCTATAGCTGTGCCAATGGGGAGTCTTACCAGGGATCTGGAGAGACACAGAGAAACCAGCCCCAGACTGACTGTGATCTCTGTGCTCTTAAGGGAAATTGTACTTTACTGTATGTGTACTTGTCATCCTCCTAATGTGTACAGCCTTCACTTGTGCTAGTGGTGAGGATTGAGGTTTTTTGATTACTGGGCCAGTGCAGGGGCATCACATATTAATTGCTTGGCAGTGGTGGGATAGCCATATCACATATTAATTGGTTGATAGTGGTGAGTTAGCCACATCACATATTAATTGTCTTGTAGTGGTGTGGATATTGAATTCTTGTAACCTATGTACAGTAGTCACTGAAAGTGTTAGTACTCTTAATCAGCCATGCAGTGAACATTCAGAGTTCATATCACAATTGTTTTTTTTTTTGTTAGCTTAGTTAGTCATGGAGAGCAGGAAAGCATGTCAGCAGAGGAGTATGGCAAGCTGACAAGGAGCCAGTTGGCTGAGATGTGCAAGGCTAAAGGGCTGGTGCATGCCAACCTTACTAAAGAAGACATGATTGCAACTTTAGTCACAGCTGCATCACAGAATAGCAACCACGAGGGCAATCAGTCTGGCCGTGGAGATGTACAGCTAGCAGAAAATGGACAGTTCAACCTTTCCCCAAAGGACTTAAAAATCCATTTGGAGTTAAAGAAACTTGAGATAGAGGCCAAGCGTTTGGAAACAGAGGCAGCAGAGAGACTGAGGTGTCTAGAGACCAAGAAAAATGAGAAGCTGCAACGTCTAAAGACTGAGGAAAATGAGAAACTGTGAAGCCTGAAAGCTGAGGAGAAGGAGAGGGAGAGGCAGCATGAAAACAAGATGCTGACTCTTTGCAAGAGTCATGGAGGTAATAGGGAAGGGAGTAGCCGAACCCCAAAAGCAACAAAGGTCAGTAAATTTCTTCAACAATTTACAGAGGGTCTATAATTTTGATAGTTTCATACATATGTTTGAGAGGGTATGTAACCAGTATAATGTTGACCAAGGGCTCTGGGTATGGTTCCTGATCCCCTTACTCCATGGTAAAGCTGTAACTGTTCTTTCAAAACTGTCTGATACTGATCGTTTAAATTATAATACAGTCAAAATGTATTTGTTAGAATGCTTTAAGTTAACACCTGAAGCTTAAAGGGAAAATGTTTCATGAGCATAGACGCAAAGCAGATGAAAGTGTGTGTGAATATGTTGTTGAACTAAGCACTTATTTTCATAGTTGGGTGAGTGGATGCCAGGCCATCATTTTTGAAGGTCTGGCAGAAATTTTGCTGAGGGAACAAACCCTTAGCACTTTGCCTGAGGACATGAGAATCTGGTTGGCTGATAGACAATGCACTACTGTAGATGAGTTGAGGAAGAAGGAAGACCTATACCTAGCAAGCAGGGCATCACTGCACAGGAAAGGGATGCCCAGTGCTGCCCATTGGTCTAAGGGAACCCATGGTGGGCAGCCCAGACTGCCCCAACAGAGTCTGCTAGTACTAGGGGAAGCCACTAGTCTAGGTACACATCTAGGACCAAGGGTTAAATGTTTTAAATGCAACCAGTGGGAGCATGTAGCACATAAATGTCCATGGAGGCAATGTGGGGAACAAAAGTTGGGACAGCCAGTAAGTGGGAATGACAAAATGCCAGCAGTAAGTTGTCTCAAAACAACAAGGGTACCAACCTACCACAAGAGGTTATATCCTATCTTAGTGACTGGAAAAGACGCCATGGCTAAGAGAGACACAGCCTCTGACCTAACCATTGTGAAGCCTGCAGTAATTACAGAGGAGCACTACTTGCTTGGGCAGTCTACTCTGGTCAGAGCTTTAGGAGGGACCCCATTCCAAATACCTTTGGCTAGTGTTTACCTTGACTGGAAGGGTGGAAAAGGAAGCAAGCAAGTAGATGCGTTTGAGGATATCCCTGCAGATGTCTTGATAGGGAAAGATTGTGATAACGCAGTACCGTGTGTTCATGGAGTTACATGCCGTCAGGCTTGGAGACAAGCATGTGGGTCTGGTAGCCTGCGGGAGACCCAGACAGGCTGCACACTGGCAGCCAGGACTGGTGAGGTGGTTACTTCAGGGGGGGAGCTACCTGGTGGCAGTGAGACTGAAGGTGAGCCACAGCTGCTTGTGGGTACTGATGTTCCCTTGGACAGAGTGACTGCAAGGGCAGAGGTAAGTAGTAGTAGTACCCAAGCTGACAGTGAGGCACTGCTGTCAGAGGATGCCAGACTTCCTGTGGAAAGGGTGCTGGGAAGGGTTACCAAGAGAGAGAGAGTTGAGATAGACTTAGCTCTCAGACCCTACATTACAAAGGCCTGAGGGAGGTTGCTAGTGAGCCACTGGTGCTGATTTTGTATCATCTATGGGACACACATGGATGAAATTCCCATTACCAAGTTACTTGGGAAGTCCACCCTGGACCTCTGCAGTACCCTTAGCTATAATGAAAGGGAATGCTCTCTCCACTGTTAGGGTTGCTCTCTGTGCCACTCATTATCCTCAGACATAATGCCATCAGTGTCAGCCTCTTCAGACATGCAGATATCAAGCATATTTCTACATGTACTGCAAGATCCTCTCTCTGTGGAACCTCTGAATACATGCAAAGTGTGGAAGTTGTTGCATGTGTGACTCCCACCACCATATATCATTCAGAGGGCTGCATGCCAAGAATTCACATAGTACATAAATACCTGGAATTAAGATACAAAATAACTTCATGCAAAACATTTCAGCAGAGTTGAATGATCTCTTTTATTGTAAAACAAGAATCATATTTGAGAGACAAAGTTGTCAAAGTCTTGTATCAAAGAAATTGCACTAATTTTTATACTGTATAAGCTTATGAGCAAACATTTTGTTATCTGTCAGACTACAGTCACTGACCAATTAAAACTAAACACCTATATGTTGTTTTTGTTTACTAAGAATCTACAGACTCGTCATGTGTGCCTTTCCTTCTTGGGCACAAGTTCTAATGTTCCATATTGGCAACTAAACACCTATATGTTGTTTTTGCTTCCTAAGAATCTACAGACTCGTTATGTGTGCCTTTCCTTCTTGGGCACAAGTTCTAATGTTCCATATTGGCACTATTTTCCATGTTGGCTCTAGGAAATGTCACAACAGTGAATAGAATTCAAGACAAGTCTAGGCTGTCAGGATCCATCCTGAAATAAACTGGATTCTACTTTTGAAGGAAATTATACAAAACACTACAACATTTCTCCTTTTTCACACTTCTTCCTTCTAAATCCATTTCATATTGTGAAACATCACTCAGGTCAAGTAATTTTAATAACCAGACAGTAATAACAAGTTTTCAAATGAGTAGACACTTTTTCACATGAAGTTAGTCATTCTTCACGTGCAGTTTCCTTCTGTCCTTTACGTACACAATGCTTATACAGGCACTTTGCAAAAATACTATTTATGAGCAATTAACTTATTGCCTATGCTTAGAAGGAATAAAGAGACAGTTGAAGACAGTTGAATGCCTTTTAATTTCATTTTCCCTTTTAAATATGTTATAGTACACCTGACCAAAACTCTTTAATGATACAGTCTCTTCACTATCCTCTTTTTCATCATGATTTTCTTTAACTGTGGTCGGTGGCACTTTTTCATTTTTATTTTTGATATTCATGTTTGCATTTAAATACTTTATCCAGATGCAAAATGCATTATGATCAACATTATACACAAAAATAAAATAGTGCATAAAAGGGTTATTAACATAGCAATAAGCATAAAACTTTTAAAATACTTCCTTCCCATTCAGAAAACAATTCAGAGTTGTCAGTTTCTTTGGCATGAGACAACTCTGCAACCTTTTGTATAATTTCTAGATGACTATGAATGGCATATTCATTATCTGGTATAAATGAGCAGCACTCCATTTGAATGAGAGCATACACACCACTCCTAGAAGCAAGGGTGAACTCAGGTTCCATTCGATTCTGCAGCACTGCACAATGCATAGCAGTCATTTCAAAAGCAAATTTATTAACTGATTTAAAAGTTGCATTACTCAACAACGCTAACAATTTAAACAGTTTTATCAATTTTCATATTGATTTTACTGCCCCACAGGCAGGAAAAATACCTGCTAATGAAATGACATCATTATCATCATCCAAGTCCACATGTGACTGTTCTTTGAATGAACTCTATTCTAAAGCATGATGATAAATACAGAAAACATATATCTTTCCAAATAGATTTTTAATGTCCTTTGCCTCCCTTTTCTAGTGAACATTGCAAAATTTCCCGCTGGATAAAGTCTCAATTCCTATCTCTGCCTCAGATGATAAGGGCTAATGGACTACCACTGACAGAGATTCAAAAGGCTTTAAAGTAACCCTACATGATTCTGCATTCTTAGGAGTGCTACCTCATTGTCATGGGTAGTCCATAGCTGTGGGGGAACAGCTTCAATTTCCTTCAAATCAGTCATAGTGGGGGTCTGTTCTGATCTAAGTACTGCAACAACTGTTTCTGCAGCTGATCAAATGTTGGCTGAAAACACACTCAAGGGTGAAAGTTTATTCGGTATGTCTAAAAAGATACTGTACAACATAATTTACAGAACAAATCTCTACTTAAAAAATTTAAATGGTGCAGAATTTCCTACAATAAATGCATACTAATCTTGCCCTGGACCTATTTGAATTGGGAGAGACTCTGTTGCTGGATAATACAATGGAATCCCAGAGACCCCCACATCCTAAGTAGATTTCACAGAGAATGGGAAGCTTTTCTACTTCTGCGGCCTTCAAGTCTAGAGTCCCATTGGATGATATTTGTTCAGCAGCCACTTGGGCTTCATCTCATACCTTTATTAACCACTACAAACTGGATGTGATTTCTAGAGGGAGAGCATCCTTTGGCTCTGCGATGCATCGCAATATCCTTCCATGATGGCCACCCAAGGTGCAGGTAGCTGGGGACTCTGTCCCACAGGCTGCTGACAAATGAACTCCCTACTTCAGATTTAGAAGTTATGTACTCACCATAACGTTCCATCTGAGTAGGTAGCTTCATTTGTCTGCAACCATCCCCCCTCCTTCCCCCTGGCCTTCTTCGGATCTATTGGTAGTTGGATACCCATTTTTTTGGGTAAATATTGAGGGTCAAACTCGATCTGAGGTCATGGAGGGTTAACAGGGCATTATGGGTGAAGGGAGGAGCTAGGAGCTCGGATCCATTAACTTGAAACAAGTTGCCGGCTCGGATCCGATATCGGATCCAAGACCCACAGGTTGCTGACAAATTAACTCCCTACTTCAGATCAAATAATAACTTACACCTAAACACCAAAAAAACTTGGGAAGTGGGGGTAAAGGGAGGGAGCAGCTACATCAGCAGTGATCATTTGAGCATCTGTTATTACGGTAAATTTATTTGAACAACCATGTTATGTTTATCATAATGATCACTGCTGCAGTAGCCTTATCTATATGGGTAGATTACCATAGCTTACTACATTTGGGCAGTGGAAGGAGAAGAGTCCAGCAGCCCATGGAGAATGGTTCAAGCAAATTCTGATATAGACCTAGAGAAGGAATCAAACTTATAGTGCCTTGAAAAGTATGTACAGAGGACCACGTTGCTGCTTCTGGAATACTTCTAGAATCTGATCCTTTCCAGAAAGCCATAGATTAAAACAAGCCCTTGGTAGAGTGGGCCTTGCCCCTGCTTGGAATTGTCTTGTAATCAGTATAACAAAAGTTAATAGCCTTAGACAACCATTTGCAAATAGTCTTCTTTGACACTGGTTGTCCTTTCTAGACAGTACCTGAGTTGCCTGAAGTCCAGTGTATAGAATATTCTTTCTCTCTCATTTTTAGGTTTAGGAAAGAAAATGGGGAGATGGATAATTTGATTTAAAGTTAACTCAGACACTACTCTAGACAAGAAAGAAGGATTAGTTCTCAAATAAACCCTGTCCATGTGGAAAATGAGATAGGGTTGTCTCATCATAAGAGCTTGCAACTCAGATAGTCTTCTTGCAGAGCTCAGTGCAATCAGTAAAACTGTTTTCCATGTTAAGAACCTCAGGTCTGCCAGCTTAGCTGGTTCAGATAGAGCAAGTCTTAGCTTATCTAACAAAAAATTAAGACCTTAAGGAGGGGCCAACAGTATTTTTGGAGACCTCTTAAGCAAAACTCCTTTCAAAAACATTTTAACATGAGAATGCATTAACAGACAAAGATCCATGGGCAGATACAGTATACTGAAATGGCCGATAATGAATCTTGATAGAGAAGTAAGAAAGGCCATAGGATAATAGCTCACACAAACCATGTAAAACCAGAGAACAACTAACCCTGAAAGCATGCTGGTTATTTTGTTGGCACCAACTAGAAAACCTTTTCCATTTGCTAATATATGACTTTCTAGTAGCAATCTTTCTTGTCTTCATTAGTACCTGCTGCCTATCCTCAATAAACAGGTGCCTATAAGGGCATTAAGACACTATTAACCAGGCAGTCAGCTGAAGTTGATTGGGGTTGAGGTGCATCAAACACCCATGACCTTGTGTGATTAGATCCATACTGTCAGGAAGTTTGTGGTAAATCGCCCTGGTCATTTCGAAAAGCAGGGAGAAGCACTGGTGCCTAGGCTAGGAGGGAGTCACCATAATGATCTTGGGGGATTCTTCAGAAGTACCTTGGATATCAGTAGAAAGGAGAGAAAGCATACAGGAACATACCCATCCAAGAAAAAGAAAGGCACCAGGCCTTCTTGCATGGAATTGTTCAGAGTGAAGGTAAATAGGTCTACTTGAGAAGCTCCCCACAGATGCATCAAATCTTAGAAAACTACCTAATCTAGTTTCCATTTACGAGGATCTGCCCTTGTCCTGGTCACCCTGTCTGTCACACAGTTTTGCTCTGATGGAATGTAGGATGTTTTTAGAGATTGTGCTGTTAAGCTATACCCCAAGCAAACATAGCTGGCCTACACAGGGGATATGACCTGGTTTCTCCCTTGCTTGTTATTATACCACATGATTGCAGTTTTGTCTGCAACAACCTTAAGAGGTCCAGGGACTAAAGATGATTCACACAGTTGAGTGCCTTGATCAGGGAAAACTTTTAGTTATGTACTTACCATAACTTTAGATGTATGGGATCCATCTCGCCTACATTCTCTACAGATGGGTTCGGAGCCGATCCTCGGCTCCGACTCGGCCGCTATACAATAGAACGCAGTCTCTTATTGGCTGAGTTACCTCGTATCCCAGGATGCACCACTACTGCTTCCCCAGATCTTGTTTGTCCGCACACATGCACACACACATAGACTGTTGTTATAACATTGCCAGGTGTTCCAAGAGAGGAAGAAGTTGAATTCGGATCGTCCGGTCTCTTCTGGTCTACGAGGCAGGGGGAAGGAGGGTGGGTTATTAGGAATGTAGGCGAGATGGATCCCATACATCTAAAGTTATGGTAAGTACATAACTAAAAGATGTAATGTGATCCTATCTCGCCTACATTCTCTACAGATGGGACAGCATCCCTAGCACCTAATTCCTGGGTGGCTCACTGGAAAACGCTCCTGAGAACCGTGGAACCAAAGGAAGCTCGGCCCCTAGATGCCACATCCAATTTGTAGTGAGAAATAAAGGTGTAGAGAAGACCACGTAGCAGCCGCACAAATGTCACTAATAGAGAGCTTGGAATGAAAGGCTGCCGAAGTGGCCATAGCCCTGGTAGAATGAGCTTTCACTGGAACTATAAGCTCCTTATTTGAAATGAGGTAAATATGACTGATACAGTCCCTGATCCACTTGGCAATAGTGACTTTCGTGACGGCTTTGCCCAATTTACTATCCGAAAAGGACACAAACAGTTGATCTGATTTTCGTGCTTGGCATGTCCTATCCAAATAGAAACGTAATTGTCTGTGCACGTCTAAGCTGTGAAAGGTATACTCAGCTCTGTTTGAATACTTAGGGAAAAAAAACGGTAATCCCAGTGATTGCTGCAAACAGAAGTTAGAACAAACCTTTGGTATAAAGGATGGGTTTGATCTAAGAGATACTCTATCCTTGTGAAATACCAGGTATGGTGGTTTGACAGATAGGGCTTGAAGTTCTGAATCTCGCCTGGCTGATGTAATAGCAACTAGAAGAGCAGTCTTCCAGGAAAGAAATTTTAAGTCACAGGTTGCTGCCGGCTCAAAGGGAGATGAGGTTAATGCACCTAACACCACGTTAAGGTCCCACGGTGGTGCAGTATGAGATATAGGGGGCCGTAAAAGCCAAGCTCCTTTAATAAAAGCTTTGCACAACTTGTTGCTCATTAAAGGTGGTTCTACACTCTCGTGAAAATTGGAAATAGCAGCCAATTGAACTTTGATGGTAGACACTGAACAACCTTGGTTGAACAGGGAAGCTAAAAACTTCAGAACCTCTGACACCGAGGCTGTCATAGGGTCTAATCCTCGGAGTTGGGCCCAAATAGCAAACCTCTTCCATTTACTGCTATACATCTTTTTAGTAGAAGTCTTGTGGGCTGAGGACAAAATATGCATGACTTCAGGGTCGAAAGAATGGCTCCTAACTATAGTCAGAAGAGGAATAGCCAAGCTGCTAACTTCAATGAATGGAGGGACTGATGGAGCTGTCCTGACTGATGCGTCAAGAGGTCCGGAACTTGGTCCAGGAACCAGGGAACCTCCAATGCATATTTGTGAAGAAAGGGGAACCAGACTTGACGAGGCCAGTATGGGGCGATTAGAATCATTTTGCTTTCCAAGCGAATCGCCTTCTGAATCACCTTGGGGAGAAGGGGAACTGCTGGAAAAGCGTATAGCAGACCGGGGACCAAGCTTGGACTAGAGCAACATTGGGGATCTTTACCGGAACTGGGGTGAGAGAGAAGAACTGCTGGCATTTCGCGTTGAGGGGAGTTGCGAAAAGATCGCAACAAGGAGTTCCCCATCTCGTGAAAATCTGTGTTACCACTCTGTCGTTCAAGGACCACTCGTGAGGGGAGAGAATAGTTCTGCTCAGTCTGTCGGCTATCACGTTGGATCTCCCCGGAATGTGTGTTGCCACTAGGAAACATTTGGTAGCAATCACCCAATCCCATACCTTCATGGCCTCTCTGCAAAGGGGGTAAGACCTGGTCCCTCCTTGCTTGTTTAAGTACCAGACTACCGACATGTTGTCGGACTGAATGGCAATCGTACCCTGGGGGAGGTGATCGTGCAGTGCTTGTAATGTTAAAAGCACCACTCTCATTTCCAGGATATTGATGTGGAGAAGACTCTCGTTGGTGTGCCACGTGCCTTGGACCGACCTGTCCAGATAATGTCCCCCCCACCCTGTCTGGGAGGCGTCAGTAGTCAACGTGGCCGAGGGGGATGGGGGAACGAAGGGTCGCCCTAGATTCAGGTTGGAGGAAAGAAGCCACCAACGAAGATCCTGTTTGCACGTCTCTGTGATCAAAATGTGGTGACTGAGGGGAAGGTCTTGATAAGACCACTGGACTGATAGGAGCCACTGGAGTATCCTCATATGCAACCTTGCCAAGGGGACCAGAAGAATGGTGGCTGACATGGAACCCAACAGCTGGAGGACCATTCTCGCTGGAGCACGACGTCTGAGGAGTAATGCCCGAACCTGAGACTGCAACATTGCTATCCTTTCCGCAGGAAGATAGACTCGCATCTGCCTTGAGTCTATTTCTGCACCAATAAACAGAATACGCTGCGATGGCAGCAATACGGATTTTGTCCAATTGAAGGTGATTCCTAAGGAGTTGCCTAGAGAGATAGTGGCTGCTAGAGCTTTCAAGAGTAGATGCCTGGAGGTGGCAGTTAGGAGCCAGTCGTCTAGGTATGGAAACACCTAGAATCCTAGACTTCTCAGGTGAGCAGACACCACCGCCAAACATTTGGTGAACACTCTGGGGGCTGTGGTGAGACCAAAGGGCAGGGCACGGAACTGGAAATGATTGTCTCCTAGGCTGAAGCGCAAGTGACTCCTCGACACCTGATCTATCAGAATGTGATAATAGGCGTCTTTGAGATCTATGGAGCACATCCAAATACCTTTCTCCAAAAGCGGGAATATGGATTGCAAGGTGACCATCCGGAATTTGGACTTTTTCACTAATCGGTTTAACTTGCTGAGATCCAAAATGGGCTTCAAGTCCCCGGTCTTTTTTGGTACCAAAAAGAATCTTGAGTAAGTCCCTGATCCGGCCTGATCTGCGGGGACAGGTTGGATGACTCCTTTTTGAAGCAGCTTCGATATTTCGCTGGCTGCAAGATCCCGTTGACTGGGTGGCAGTTCCAGGATTCTTTGGGATGGTGGGGGGGGGTTGAGAGAAGGGAATGGTGTAACCTCCGGCGATGATTCGGAGCACCCATTGGTCCTGAGTGGTATTTGCCCAGGCCTTTAGGTGCCTCGAAAAATGACCCCTGACTGGCTCTGGAGCTGCACAGTTGGGCACTCCTTCAGGGATGCTGGAAGGAGGAGGAGCCACGAAAGGACTCGCGGTCTCCAGTGTTGCGGGGGCCTCTGCCGCCTCTGGGACGGCGTCTCCCTGAAAAATTTCCCCCTCCTCTGCCTCTAGAAGGGGAATCGCTCTGCTGCGACGAGTAAGGCTTTTGAGACTTACGGAACCACATTTTCCCTCCACTTCGAGCCTTGGGATAAGGTCTGAAGGGAGTGGAAAACCGGGCCCCTACGGCAGTTAAAGTCTTACCCTCCTGTTTGCAGCGAGTCAAAGTGTCCTTTACCTTGGGTTCAAACAGTGAGGACCCCTCAAAGGGGGCGTCGGCAAAGGAAGACTTAAAGGCCTCCGCAAAGTGACACAGGCGTAGCCAGGCTTGTCTCCGTAGAGCAACACCTGTTCCCGCCGCTCTGCTCGCTCCTTCGGCTGCATAAGAAATGAGCCTCATGGACGAGTTGGATAACAAGGACAGGGTAGCCAACTGGGAGTTAACCGTTTGGGCCAACTGCTCAGGTAAGTTACCAGATAGGGTATCCGAAAGCTCCTTGACCAGATCCCTCTGCATTCTTGTGAAATGCGTCAAGTAGTTCAGAAACCTTAATGTAAAGGTCGCTGAAGCAAGGGTGCGCTTCCCGTACCGATCCATGCTCCTAGACTCCTTTTTAGGAGGATGGACGGACGTTGAAGCCTCTGCCACATCTTGCTGGGTAGCAGATGCCACCACCAAGGCATCTACAGCCACACCTTTCGAAAGAAAGTCCTTATCAGGGGGAGCCAAAAGGAATTTATTGGGGCGAGCTGGCACCGGTTCAACAGAATCCAGGTGTTCCCACGCCCTTCGAGATCAAATCCAGAAGCTCATCAAAGGGCGGAGACACCCAGGAGGCGGAGGGCTGAGCCCCGAAGGCCTTGAGGAAAACTGACTCCTCAGCAGAAGGGGGTTTGGACTGCCAGTCGCCTCGTTGTTTAAGGATCTCCAAGATGTCCGCAAAGGATACATCATCCGAGGACGACTTGGGGGACCCCTCCGCATCATCGAGGTCGGTATCCGAGGTGAGAGACTCATCAGGGGAGTCGACGTGCTTCCTCTTGCACTGTTTCTTCCTAGGAGGTTCATCCGAAAGCGTTTCGGAGGGACCTCCAGGAAGAAGGGAACCCCCAATGGGGGTAACCTCAGGCCCAAGGGCTCCACTGTCATGAGACAGGGGGATTGCAAAGGAGCCAGTCTCCGTGCCAAGGGAAGGTGGTGGTGAGATGGTAGAAGTGGCCAGAGAGGATTTGGCCAAGGCACTCCTTATGGCCTTGAAGGCAGGACCCCCAGAGTCCTGGGATGGTTCAACCCCCAAGGCCACAACAGCAGTCGGAACTCCCACAGCCGACGCACCGAGAGGGAGACTCGGAACCGAAAGGATCGGTCCCGAAGCATCCCCCCCGGGGCTGACAGAGGAGGTACTCATACCGAACCCTGACCCGAAGGGCGTGGTTGGAGTCAGGGTCGGAGCCGACCCGACAACCTCCACCGGCTCCACCAACACTGACTCCAACGGCGCCGAAGCTGTTGGAGGAGGAACCAAGATAGCAGGATGGGAAATCGGCTCCGGAGCCGACTGGGCTGGAGCCGAGATCAATTTTGCAAAGACCGGAGACTGAAAAAGCCTTTGAAGCACCCTGTCTACATCCGAATCAGACATCCTCGACGACCGAGAAGAGACCGACCGGGTCCGAGTCGACTTCTCCGCCGGCTCCGAAAGACTGGGGGACCGGCTCTGTATGGGTTCGAGAAGTATCGGCGCCGAGGGAGATTCCACTACCACTGCAATTTCCCTTGGAGCCGATGGGGACTTCGGCACCGAAGGGGAAGAGTCTGAGTGGGCAACCCTCATCGGCTCCGAAGGTAGTGGAGCCAATGGAGATGACTCGCCTCTCGATGCCCGAGCTCTCGACTCCGAAGCCAGAGGAGTCGAGGCTGGAGACATCGAGGCAGACCGTTCCGCCCTCGGATCCGAAGTCCGTGGAGCCGACGGAGAAGCCTGCCGTGACTTTTTAGCTGCCGGATCTGATGGGCTGGTCGGAGCCGAAGCTTTTTTCTTCCTCGAAGGGGAAGAAGAAGAAGATAGGGCTTCCTCAAAGGAAGGGGTAATAAGCCCTTTCAAAATCAACTTATTTTTCCTCTCTTGGAGGACGCGAGAGGAAAAAGCGTGGCAAACGCTACAGGATTCCTGGAGGTGTTTCGGGCCCAGACAGTAAACACACAAAGAATGGTCGTCTGTAATGGACATTTTATAACTACATTTGGAACATTTTTTAAAACCTGATGGTCTATGTTCCTTCGACATGGCTATCAACACACTAAACTTCAAGAACTAAACTTCAAAGACTACTACAAAAGACAGCCTAGACTCTAACTAAAAACGCCTAGGATAGGGCAAGGCCCCTCTAACTTAAGCGGGATCGCTTACCACAAAAAATACAATTTTACCACAAAAAACTTAAAATACACAGTCACACACAACAAGTAGCTGTTAAAACAGCTTTTGGGTGAGTTTTAGCAAAAACTAGACAGAAATAACTTCACTAAGAGGCACTTAGCTCAGCCAAGTCCGAGACCACGTCTATGCTGTAGAAGCGGCAAACGAGATCTGGGGAAGCAGTAGTGGTGCATCCTGGGATATGAGGTAACTCAGCCAATAAGAGACTGCGTTCTATTGTATAGCGGCCGAGTCGGAGCCGAGGATTGGTTCCGAACCCATCTGTAGAGAATGTAGGCGAGATAGGATCACATTACATCATCTAATTTATATTTATGTACATGCATCTGTCTTTAGTGTCACATACACCTTGCACTTTTACCCACCTGAAACTACTCCCCAGCCAAAACTCAAAGTATCTGTGTTGACTAATTACTTTGGAACCAGGAGGGAGAAAGGGAGACATGGCAAAGGATATTTGTGTCCTCACCAAATGATTTCCTTTCTGACAAACCCCAGCACTAAGACTGGAAAGGACAAAGGATATTGATGCTGGGACCAAAGAGACTTCAGAGACACTGTATCTTTCTCATGTGGAGTCTTGTCACGAGTACTGTGATAATCATAGCTGCAACGAGTCCCAAAATCCTGAGGTATTCCATTGCAGTGATCAAAGTCTGTGTGGCAACCTTAAAAATAGATGTAGGTATGGCTCAATTTTTCTCATGTAAGAAAAACTCTTTGACCTGAGCTGTACAGCTTATACCCCTGGGATGCAACCTTGTGTGAAGAAGTAAAAAAAAACTTTTGAATGTTCTTTTTGATCCCCAGCTTGTGTAAGAGATCTTTTGCCTAACATAAAGATTCCTGCCTCTTAGAAAAAGACTCTGCAAAGATAATTAAGCCATCTAAACACAGGAAAAATGATATTCAGCAGCCTGCAATGAGTTATACCTGGAGTTAGACACTTTGTGAACACTCCTGTTGCAGTGGATAGTTAAAAGGGTAAGGCAGAGAACTAATAACGTGATCCGTGAAAACTAAATGAAAACTCTAGCCTAGCTAGACCTTCCACTGAATGACCTCTTAAACTTCTTGGATCAAAAGCACCTGGCATATATGCAAATGACCCTTATGAACATCAGGTGTTTCAGCTATACAGCAATTCTAAATGCCCATAATTTTTTTCTTTTGAAGTCATTTTAATAGACAATGTCAGGCCAATAAAACCAAACCACACTAGCTGTAGATATGCATATTTCCACCTTGTTATGACTTTATCTGCACAGCACAAGCAGAGTATTGGACTATGCATAAGAAACACAGGGCTGTTATGCCGAGCCGATGTCCATTACCATTACGGTGATTGTAAAATATCCCATCTAACAAACTAAAACAAAGAGTGTGAAGGTCACACGGAAAAAACAATCAGTGAAAACTAAATGAAAACTCCAGCCAAACTAGAACTTCCACTATGTGACCTCTCAAACTTCTTGTATCAGAGGCACATAGAATATATGCAAATGTCACCCTAATGGTAATGGACATCAGCTGTGTATAACAGCCCTGTGTTACTTATGCTTAGTCAAACACTCTGCTTATGCTGTGCTGATGATGTCATAACAAGGCCAAAATATGCATATCCACAGCTAGTGGGGTTTGGCTTTATTGGCCTGAAATTATCCATTAAAATTACTTAAAAAGAAAAAAGTCACGGGCATTCAGAATCACCCTATAGCTGAAACACCTGATGTTCAAAAGGGTCATTTGCATATGTCCCATGTGCCTCTGATACAAGAGGTTTGAGAGGTCACTCAGTGGAAGTTCTAGCTCATCTGGCATTTTCATTTAGTTTTCACTGATTGTTTTTTCTGTGTGACCTTCACATTCTTTGTTTTAGTTTGTTAGTTGGACTATTTTGCAGTCACCCTAATGGTAATGGACATCAGCTGGGTATAACAGCCCTGTGTTTCTTATGCTTAGTCAAGAACTCTGCTTGTGCTGTGATGATGAGGTCATAAAAGACTGAAATATGCAGTGGGGTTTTACTTTATTGGCTTGAAATGACTTCAAAAGAAAAATGTTATGGGCATTCACATTCACTACGTAGCTGAAACACCTGGTGTTCAAAAGGGTAATTTGCATATATCTCATGCCACTGATGCAAGAAATTTGAGAGGTCATTCAGTGGAAGTTCTAGCTTTGTTTGAGTTTTCATTTAGTTTTCACTGATTGTTTTTATTTTTGTGTGATTTTCTCATTCTTTGTTTTAATAATGTGATGCAGAAACACAAAACCTTAACAATTGCTTGAATTGTAGATAATTAGAGATGTGATGATAAGCATCTTTTAAATCTAGCGTTACTAGGAAACTTGAATGAGAAAAAAGGTAACAGGTTGCAATGTCACAAACAGGTTTAGGAAAGAAAGATCCAGAACTAGTCTCCAAGCATTTTCTTTCTTTGGCACTAAAAACATCCTTGAATAAAAACCTTTTCCCACCTGGAAGCAGGAAATGGTTCGATCCCACACTGGGACAGCATTTGAAGAAGAATAGGTTTTATTCTGGTGGATGAGAAATTATCCCATGGAAAGAAGGACTTTCCTCTCACTGCCATCTGTAACCTAGATGAATGACTTTATGAACCAGTTTGTCTGAATAAAGTGGAAATTCAGGCTTTCTGGAAAGGAAAGGGGGCTACCAAGGTGACTGGTGGTCAAGTCCCTTAAGTAATCATTCTGACTTGTTGGACAGCCCTTGGTTTTGGGAGGCGGGGGGGGGTGTTCTAGAATTCCTTTTGGAACCACCTTGATATTTCTTATTAAATGTCTATTTATCTGAATTTTGCTTTGACTGCTTATTTTGTATGTTTACCAAAACTGGATGAGAGGTTGGCGAATCTGTTAAAAATTTTGTAAAAGGATGGCAGAAAAATTGTAAGAGATCCCCTGTATCAATTTACCTCTTTCATCACACTTTTTGATCATCTCTGCAGCAGTGGGGCCTAAAACTAAATCTCTATCCTAGGGAGATTTTAGAATATCAGTTTAACATCATCTGGGAGGTTCTGAGAACACAGCCAGGAAAACCACGTCAAAACAGTGCCAGTGGCCAAACACTGGAAGACATATCAACTGAGTTATATATACTCTCTGTAAGCAATCAGTAGGGACTTTTACAATGGAAAAAATAATTATCTAAAGCAGAGTTTTCCTCATGCAAAGAAACTGTACACAAATCATTCCTCGTATTTTCACAATTAGACCAAATTTTAACATATAAGCCTGATTAATTCAAAATTCTGAAAATGAAAGTTGCAGAAGCATACACTTTTTTCACACACTTATCAAAATTCTTGCTATTCTTATCAGAAAGAGTAGAACTGCTATAGTTGTTAGGTCAGGTTTGGGAAGAGTGTATAAAAACAAAAGATTGAGGAACTTACACACACACACACACACATATGTATGTATATATATATATATATATATATATATATATTATATATAATATATATATATATATATATATATAATATATATATATGTATGTATATATATATATATATATATATATATATATATATATATATATATATATATATATATATTATCTGCCTTTTCAGGGGCAGCTGTATGACTATTAAGAGAAATTGCAGGCAGCAACATAAACAAACATCCTCCAAACCTGACAGAACTGGAGGAATAGGTGAAGGCTCTGGAAATTCCTTCTATAATAGCTTACAGTATTTACTGAGAAACTAAAACTTCAGTTTTTCCACTGAAAACACAAGCATATTCTAGCAACAGTTTCAGAGAAATAGAAACCCCCACAGGGAAAATAAGAAACTTTAGCTATCCTCTGAGTTTGAATCAGAAATCCAAGGTAAAAAAAAAACTATAACACTATCAGTCACTTCATCTTCCTGTCCAGATGCACTTTTTACTGGAAAAAAGTACAGTAAAAAGCAGTTTAAATCACTTAGCCCACCATAAAAAGCAAAACAAACACAATTGTGTTACAGGAAAAAAAAGTTTTTAAATATTTTGGAACAAATTTCAAACTGACATGAAAAAAGACCACTTGCTTTTAAAAGTACAATACAATATCAAGACAGTCCATTAAAACACAAACTGCTAGCTTTAAAACATCTTTCCTGAACAGGAAAGTGTTATTAAACAAAACAGGTTTAAATGGAAGTTGTTTTTTCTTTTTTCCAAAAGGGAACTTATCTGCCCAGCAAAGGAACAGCACAAGCCAAGTGTCAATCTTCAAAAGCTTCAGGGGAGCATACAGTTCTCTGGAAGGAAAGCTCTGAAGAGCTTGGCACCCAAAACCGGCTTTTCAGTCAGCTCAGCTCTTGTGAAAGTTGCCCTGAAGCTTTGGAATCTGGCCAGCTGTTACATGCTTGGCAGGATATAACCCCCATATAGCTATGGGTACTGCAGCAGTGATCAATATGATGAACATTTAGCTGCGTCTTCTGTTCATGGCTGCCCTATATATCCTGTTGCCATGCTGAAGGCTGTCAAGCAGTGCACAAGGATGATGGTTGTCTCCCCACCTGCTGTTGGGCTTGGAGATTGGGCTGACTGGTAGGCTGAAAGGATGGATTTATTGGCTGAAGTAAGGGATACTCATTACTCCAATGACTGCTTTGACCACATTTTAAAAAAGGTTGGAATGTGCCTCATGCCGCTTGGTTTGAGGCAAAGTAGAAGGGCAAAAGTTTTGTGGAAATTGTCCTGGGACTGTTTGTTGGAAGAATATGAATAAAATCTTGCTTCTCTTGTTTTTCTTGCCACTCCCTCTTTCCTGTTTATCAAACTATTTAACATCCACTAATTTCTTTTGTTTTTCTTTTGCTGTTCTTTCTTGTCTCTATGTTACCTGCAATATATTGTGCTTGATTAACATTTTTATGTATACCTAAACTAGGCCAATTTAAACAAACCCTTTTTATCCGATCTCATATAGGTGGAAATAAGCCTTCTAGAAAAGCTACTGACAGTCCACTGGCTGCCGCCCCTTCAGCAGGTTCTGAATGTCCTGAAAAATCCTCAAATGCATTAATAATATGCTGTAAGTGCACATCAATACATTCATTTTCCTTCTGTGCAATAGCTTTAACTCATGCCCACTTAGGTGTTGGAGTATTGGGAGTGCATGCCATAGTTATTGCTTTTAGTAAGTTGTCTCTCATAGTTAAAAATCCTTTATCTGTATGTTTCAGAACAAGTCTTCAACTGTAAGATTTTGCAATTGTACATGTACTTCGAAAACCTTAGCATATTTGACTGAATGTGTTCAAATAGGAGGGAAAGAGCCATTGTAGTTTGAAAATCTTCTACAGTCTATGGGCGGACCACTCTTCTAGTGGACTCAGCATCACTGTCCTGGACCACTGCAGGGTCAGGCACCACTCTAAAAGGATGAATTTGAGTATTAGGTGGTGAAGTGATGGGGGTATATCATCAGCAGAAAATGAGTCAAAAGTTAATGCATCCCCAGAACTTTTCTTGGGTGGTGGGTTCCACCTATATATTGCAGTGTCAACACTGTATTAGCATTGTTAAGGCTTTGTTAGCTGAACATGTTAGGTTATTAGAATCTGTCTTTACTACATCTTTTTAGCTAGCGACTGTTGGATGCTCATAGTTTTTTCTGTTTGTTCTTTTACTGTTCTGTTGAAGTCTGCACTGCTTGTCTTGCTAACTGGATGTTTTTTAATAATGTTGTAAGTTAACACTAGTATAATTATGTCTGATGAAGTCCTGAATAGAGAGGGACGAAAACGCGTATTGTTTTGGGTTTAATATTAATTGCGTTTATGTGGCTTTGATCTGAATAAACTGGTTGAATCTCTCTGGTGACCTGTTTTCGGCTCCTTTAGCACTCATTGTTGGATTATTGTTTTTTTTGGAGTGCTTTACACCATTTTGTTTGAGGACTAGTATAATTATATATCTTATCCCATAACATTTTTCTAGCTGTCTCCCTCAGCTTTTTACCATCTTGCCAGCGGTATACTCCCCAGCAATCTTGATCTGCTGGCTAACTACGTCCTAGAATAATAGCAATAATTAAAAAAACCTTTTCCAATGCTTCATCCCCAGCACAGGGAAGAACCTAATCCACCTACTGTGCTGTGCTGTCTAAGGAAACAAGATAAGCATAGCAAAGTATGTACAATCTGTTACTTACCTCCTGCAATTGTAACTAATTTTACCATAGTTCATGGTAAATGTTATCTAAGTATACTCTAGCCAGGACTACCAGCAGCCATACTCTACTACTTTGCTCCTTATAGTTTTAACTTCAGCCTAGGCCCTAGTTTCTCCCATTTTGCCTATCATCTTCTCGCTCAGTCCCATCTGTACTCTCTTCATGGTATCTTTGCTGCTATTACAGTGTTCACCCACTAGATGACAGCATTTACCCAATATTTAGCTTGCCGTATTCTCAACTAGTATCAAAGTGCTTCTCCGCATCTACTTATTTGTAACTTCCGCACTCTACACATCCCAGTCTCACTGTACTGTTCTCCTTTTTTTCTTCCCCTCTAACAACATATTGTCCCTTACCTCCAGTTTACCTTCCTAGAACTTTCATTCAACTTACACTGATTGTTTTTCTCATTAGCCCTATTCTCTATTGGTCTTGATCTGACCCGCTCTGCTCGCCCTGCGGGCTCACTCCACTCCCCTACCCTACCCCCAATTCCCACCCCCAGTAGCCCTAAACTTATACTTTCTAACCACACCCCTTCTCTCTCACAACCAATCATATCATCCTTCTAATTTACGTCACCTGACCAAGGTTAATTACACCTCTCTAACTTGATCTATCTTAACCCCTCCCCTTACACACAATACCTCTAGTTCAAATCACTCAAGATGCAAACACTACCTTTCCCACTACATATTAAACTACTATGCATTATCACTTTCTTACCTTTTCTAACTGCATCCTATCTACTAACCTCCTATGAACACTCTGAATTCTTCCAATTCTACTACCCTAATAAGCAAACAAGTATAATACCACCAACAATATCCCAGACACATATAAATATTACATCTCTATCTACATACATACTTCCAATGTATCACAGATTAACCCATATTAAATATGCCCATCTAAAACATAGAAAACCTTTGAACCAACAAAATGAATTCCACAACCCGTGTCATAAACCTTAACTATTAACTAATGGTGACATACATCCCAACCCTGGCCCAACACACTCTGTTAATACTGAACACCAAAGCCCTAATATCTCTATCTGGCTCATCCCACCCAGACTCCCTAACTCACTTTCTGTAGCTCACCTTAATATACGTAGCATAAATAACAAAGTTTCCCACCTCCATGCTCTCCTGGATGTCTACTCCTCTGAAATCTTGTTTGTCAGAAACGTGGTTAAAACCTTCAGCTATAGATAATGAAATCTTACCACCTGGTTACAATATCCTAAGAGCAGACCACAAAGTCAAAAAGGGAGGAGGAGTTGCTATTCTCTATAAAGAAGGATTACAAATTTCCACAGTAGACTACCATCTACCTCTTGACAATAATGCAGAAATCCTCGACCACTAAACTTCAACTTAACACTAGAAAATCAATAATTATAATCTGTATCTACCTACCACCCTGCAATAACACCTGTACCACTGAAGACATCCTTGCTGGACTCTCTTCATGTTTCCCCCAAGAGACTATAATTCTAGGTGACTTTAATTATGATTGGAAGAACTGCACAAGTGATCAGCCAACTTCCCATATTAACCTATATGGATTTTCTCAAATGATTAACTCATCAACCAGGATTAATAAATCCAGTAACAAAGAGAGTACATTAGATTGGATACTCATAAATAATCACCAACAAATATATAAGGCTGGAACCCTTCCTGCTGATCTAAGTGACCATTCACTCATCTATATAATTAGGCATAGGACTGCTAATCCTAACCCTACCACATATAGAACAATAAGAACCAATAAAAACTTTAATCCTGATTATTTCCATATGGAACTTAGAGCATATGATTGGCCACCCATAAAACACCTCCCACTAGAAGATGCACTAAATTACTTTAATTCAAAATTCTTAACAATCCTAGACCATCACACACCAACACGTACTATCAGAACTAAGTCAAAGCCAGTCCCATGGCTCACAAAGGAAACCAGGCATAAAATCCTACTTAGAAACAAATTCTGGGCTCTATGGAGATCCACTAAAAAACCCACAGACCAACTTAAATTTAAACAAATGAGAAATGATACAAAAAAAGCCATGCTCTTAGATAAAAAAAAACTTTTACTGTCATCTCCAGCAGACAAACAAAAGTAATCCACAGAAATTCTGGGCCAGCATTAACAGACTCCTTAACCCAGGCCACTCCACTACACCACCTCCTACAGGTGCTAATCCCAAAAATCCTAAACACACTGCAAACGCCTTTAATACCTTCTTCACAGAGGCCATCCAATCACTGGCCAATAAACTAACAGTTGATAGTCCTAATCTCCCAACTTTTGCTACTAACTCACTTCCTACATTCCACTTGCAACCAGTCCCAACTCACCTTATCTGTAACCTTCTACAAAAACTTAAGCCAACAACCCCATCAGCAGACCAACTACCAACAGAATATCTGCAAAAAGCTGCCAAAGCTTTAGCCTATCTGATATCAATCCTGATAAATAGAACCATAAAAGAAGGAAACATCCCTGCCATCTGGAAAATCATCCACATCATCCCCCTACACAAGGGTGGCAATTCTAATGAATATTCAAACTACCGTCCAATAACATTACGTTCTCCTTTGGCTAAAATAATGGAAAGATGCATCCATATACAACTACTAGACCACTTACTGCAAAACAATTTGCTTGCAAATTGCCAGCATGGCTTTAGATCATTCCATAGTACTACCACTGCTCTCTTATCCTTCTCTGACAGCATCAATCATAACAAAAATAACATTATTTCCTCAGCACTCTTTATCGACCTTTTAAAAGTTTCTGACATGGTCAACCACCATCTACTTATAAATGTATTAAAATCTCTTTCTCTTTATACACTGGGCATACAATGGTTCCAGTCTTACCTAAACAACAGACAACAGGCTGTGCTTTGGGACAACAACTTATTTTCCCATCTCCCTGTTACACTGGGAGTCCCTCAGGGCTCTATTCTTGTCCCCCTCCTATTCTCAATTTATATAAATGACCTTCACTTAGCAATCACTCAAGCTACCTGTATTTAATTCGCAGATGATTCTACAATAATCTGCTCAGCTAAATCTTCATCTGAACTGCAGTCCTTAACCCAGAAGATGTTTAACATAGTAGAAAACTTACAATGCTGCCTCCTCTTGAACCCCGAAAAGACAAAACTTTTGCTCTTCACACCCACTCGCAAGTCCACCCCAATAGACTTCTCATTCCTATCCAATAATGGTACTATTATATCTCCAGATCTAACCACTAAACTTTTAGGAATAACAATAGATAACAACCTTACCTATGAAACTCACATTAACAACACTATAAAAACTGTTAATAGGAAACTGGGCTCCCTTTATAGGATTAAACCATTCCTTACTCCACAAGCCAGAACTTCTATTGCCCATACCCATTTAATCTCTACACTCTTCTATGCTTCATCCATATACACAAATCTGACAAAAAACAACCTCAACAAGCTGACAAACTCTTATAATAGCATTGTCAGATTTGCCACAGCCGCATCTTTCAGGACCCACCACTGCCATAATCTGAAACAGCTAGGCTGGTTAGATCTAAAAAAATCAGCTCCACTATAACCAACTTACCATTGCCCATAAAACGCTCTTCTAACCAATTAAAACTCCAATACTTTCAAGCCTTCTTACCCCATATAAAAACCTTAAGACCTTACGCTCATCTAACAAATTACTAGTATCCACAAGTAAAGCCAACAATATCGCTGGCGACTCTCTGTTCTCTAATGCTGTTGGAAAAAACTGGAACCAACTTTCAAATGAACTGACATCACTGCCCTCTTTATCACTATTCAAACAAAAATTGAAACTTTACGTGAAAATACACTGGTTATGCCCCTGTACAAACCCAGACTAATCCAAAATCTTGTTGCTATCATCTTCAATAATGACCTATTACTTCTTATCTACTACTTTTACTAGAAAGGACTGGTCCATATCAGTTCCTTATTCTATCCTAAATGAGCATGTTAAAAAAACAAAAAAAAAAACAAAAAACAAATATACATTCTTGGGAATAGAGTTTCTAACAAACCTATGTAATGTTTCTGTAATATTTTTGTGTATTCAACTATTGAAATGTGATGTAATTATCTGTAAAACAACTTCTGTACCTGCATTTTATATGTTAATCATTTTATTTGGAGCTTATTTCCCTGGGCCTCTACTGAAAATGGGCATATATCCAGATAGACTAGCCCGGTCAGCAAATGTAAAATAAATAAATATATACTTTTTTCCATCAATAAATATTTGAAATTGGGTAATTAACCTCTTAAACTTCTTTAAGATACTTACCTTGATAGAGGAGGTACTTTTTATTTTAATTGTTTTTCCCAGAAACATGCTTCTGTTTTAGATAAAATGGTCTGTGTTTGCTTACTACTTTCATTAACATTTGATCAGAATTTGAAGCAGCGTGTTGTCACAGTTGCTGGAATCTAGTGTTATAAATAGAATCTTTAGGGCAGGCTGATGTACTAGTAGTAACTTGAGAGTTAGAAATATCAGGTGAAATAGCAGGGCAGCTATCTTCTATTTGCTCCCCTGTTGCCTGCACTTCCAAAGATAGAGGGTCATCTGCTTCATAAGAAAGAGGATGGTCCACATAAGGGGTAGGAGGAGCAGAAGGAATCATCATCATCAGAAGAATCAGGTTAGTTATCTTTAATTTTTCTATTTTAAAGGGTAAAGTCCCAGGTAGTACTGCATGGTGGTGCAAACCTTGGCTCTAGATGATTGTCACTATTGAAGTGACACCTTGACCCCATGTGCAAAAATGGGAAAAGGGGTTGTGAATTGATGGATGGATGGATGGATGGATGGATGGATGGATGGATGGATGGATAGATACTTACCTGAAATTTCAAGCTCCATCTTGTTTAATATACTCACACTTACTGTAAGTTTAATACAATGGAAAAATTGCCTGCTCGCATACAGTAAAAACTCACTGTCTACAATAAATGAGAAAGCTCACACAGACATATTAAAGCCCACTGACATACAAAAAGTACTACACTACTGAAAAAATCTTGCAAAAAGCTTACCTGTAGTGATAGTAAACTCTGCTGAAGGTGAAAAATACTAACCCTAAGCTGACACACTAGAACTGCAGCAGACAGAAAATCTGTCAAGAATGGGCCCAAAATGTGATTTCTGCAACATGAAATGGCAGCTTAAAATCCGAGAATTTATGACACCAGTCTGAGTCACACAGCACTAAGTGTTAATTTACAAAAAAAACTTCATGCAACAACACAATTCTGCCTAGATGAAAGATCTCCTTTATTGTAACACAGCACATGCACATGCTAAGCAGTCAGAGTCTTGGGTCCCTGAACAAAGAAACTGCAGTAATGTTTATACTGTAAAAGCGTATGAGCAAACATTTTATCTATCAGACAACAGCCACTAACCAATTAAAACTAAATACCTCTATGCTGTTTTTGCTTGCTAAGAATCTGCAGACCCATTATCTGTGCCTTTCATAGGTTCATAGGTAGGTACTAGGTTATCTGCCCGAGGGCATTTATAAGCCTAGTCAGAGTGTGTCGGCTTTCGCCGCCCCATTGATTAATTAACTGATCCTCTGTCAAGCAGAGCCAATGAATTGATCCCAGGGGTGTACTTTCTGTTACCCATCCACTCGTCAAGGCTTCTCTTGAAGAGTGTTAGTGAGGTGCTCTGCCTAATGTAGTTAGGAATTTTGTTCCAAAGCATGGGGAGTCTCTGTGACAGGAATCTATCCCTCCAACATGTTCTATTTATTGTTGTGGTGAGGTTTAGCTCACTAGAGTGCGTGGCTCGCAGTGACTTGGATTTCTTTAGCTGGAGCATGTCCATCAATTCTGAGTTGGACATGGCTTTGGAAGTCAGGCAGAGATCACCTCTGAGTAAGCGATATGCCACTGAGTACAGCTGGAGTTTTTTCAGTCGGGCTGCATAGGATATATGTTTGAGGCCAGTAATCCTCTTGGTGAGGTGCTTTTGTGGTCTTTCAAGCTGTTGGAAGTGTCTTGTGAGGTACATCCCAAATGGGGCATTGTACTCTATGATGGGTCTAATGAGTGACGAGTAGAGGGGCACTATAACCTCTTTATTTATGGATGCGAACCCCTTAGTAATTAGATGGGCCACATAGAAGGATTTCCTAACTACTTTGGCAATATGATTGTCAAAGGAGAGATTACTATCTACCTGGGTCCCCAGATCTCTTATTACTTATTCTGTATTAAGGGAGCTGCCGCCTATGTGGTAATTCGTGGGTGTTTTGTTTCTCCCAAATGGGATGACTATGCATTTTTTGGCATTTAGCTTGAGGCCATGACTTTGACACCAGGTGTCTGTCTCAGTAAGTCATTTTTGGAGGATGTCCATGCCAGCCGGAGAGTCAATTATGGCTCCCAGTTTGCAGTCATTGGCAAACTTGGTTAGCCATAGTCCTCCTGTGTTTGCCTGTACTTCTGAGAAATATATGCCGAACAGTAGGGGTCCCAGAACTGAGCCTTGTGGGACACCACTTGTGACTGGTTTAGAGTCAGACCTGGAGCCCACTATTCTTACCGTGTGAGTTCTGTCTGTAAGCCAGTTGGCAACCCATCTTGTGATGTAGGGGTTTATGTTCAGGCTGCTGAGTTTTTCTATAATACCCGAGTAAGGAATGGTGTTGAACGCCTTTGCGAGATCAAGGTAGGCTGTGTGAATCACCTTTCCCTCATCTATGGCCTTGGTAACTGTCTCAAAGAAGTCAACTAGGTTTAGTAGGCATGATCTGCCCTTAACAAAGCCGAACTGGGTCAGGTCAAGTGTTTGGAGGTTCCCAATGTCTTTGTTAATGAGTTCCATGATGATGCGCTCCATAGCCTTGCAGACCAGGCTGGTCAGGCTTATGGGGCAATAGTTACCAGGGTCAGTTGTAGCCCTCCCTTTGTGGAGCAGAATAACCTTTGCTGTGTGCCATTCTATGGGCACGTAGCCTGTGGAGAGGCTGAGGTTGAACAGCGTGTTTAGGTGGGGGATTAGTTCGTTCTGTAGTTCGTGCAAGACACAGCCTGGGACACCATCTGGCCCCACTGATGCTGTGTTTTTGGCTTTTGAAAGGGCTGTTTTCTCCTGTGCTTCTGTGATTTCTGAGACACTATACTTTTCCGGTATTGTTGTGGGCCCTTTTGAAGGTGAGAGGGAGGTGAAGTTTGCACTGAATCTATCTGCCAGTATGTTGGCAATATCAGTAGGTTCAGTATATCTTTTGCTATTTTGCACTGTCTCAGAACATATCTGTGAGTTGCCACTTAGATTCTTGACATAGCTAAAGAAGGCTTTGTGGTTATCTTTCGAATCCTTGGCAATTTTTCTTTCAAAGTTAGGCTTGAATGATTTTATGAGGCACCTTAGTTTCTTACTGATACTGATCAGGGATGTCTTTCCTTCTTGGGATTTGCTTTTTTTCTGAACTAGTTTCCTCCTTTTGTTGTATAACCTGTTTATGGCAGGGGTCCACCAGACTGGTTTACTTCTCTTAGGGGAGTGAGTCTTGGTTTTGCTATGGATGGCACGATCCATGCATCCTTGTAGGTGCTCAAGGAGTGCAATTGTAAAGGATTCTGCATCTTGGGCAATGTTATTCTTTAGCATGGGGGCTGTGAAACATACCACCTCTGCCTTAAGTAAGGCAAACTTTGCTTTAGAAAAGTTTTTCACTGTGGTTTCCTTGGTTGGGGGTGGTGGTGGGGTGTGGACATCCAGGGTGATTAGTTTATGGTATGATCTAACCAGTGACGGGTTGACCTCCGGTACGGAGCACCTGTCGCCCATGTTGGTGATGACCAGGTCCAATATGTTGTGGCCTCTGGTAGGGGAGTTTACCAGCTGATCCAGGGCATTAGAGTTGATAAATTCCAAGAAGTGCTGAGCCTGGGAGTTTGTACTCAAGTAGTTTTCCCACATAATGGTAGGATAATTGAAATCTCCCAAGATCAGGGTGTTCAGTAGGACCTTCATGTTTTCCAGTGTCTCCAGAAAGGCAGAGTGGTGGTCCTGGGTCATGGAGGGTGATCTGTAGCAGGCCACAATTTGCATTGCAGATTTGCCCGATGTTAGTTGCACATGGATGATCTCAGAGGTATCATGCTGCACCACTAACCTAGAGGTGTGAGTATCCTTGATGAATATGGATACACCCCCTCCTTTTGTGTTTCGGCCCGTTTTCTGTGGCCGAAATGTGTGATATGAGTTGTAGCCCAGTAGTGCTGGAGTGCTCTCTGGAGCCTTGAACCAGGTTTCAGTTACTGCACAGATGTCAACGTTCTCCATACTTAGGAGTGCTTCGAGCGCATGCATTTTGAGATTTAAACTCCTGGCGTTGAATTGCATAACCCTCAATTTTTTACTTGTGCTGTTTACGGAGGTGAGTTTGAATTTTGAGCCTTGCCTAAAAAAGGCACTAAGGGGGCAGCAAGAGCCTTGGCCAGTATTCTAAAGCCAAGGGGTGACAGGTGCAAGCTGTCTCTTGCGAAGCAACGTGGCTTGTCGAGCATGTCATCCCAGACACTGGATCCCCTTTGAATGACACCAGAAGCTTAGCCAATTGTTGAAATTGATCATTTTTTCTTTATACTGAGGTATCATTCTTGGTGAGGGCAGGATGCTACTCGAGGTCAGGGTCATACCCGCCTGGGCTACATGATCAGAGAGCTCTTCCATGTCTCTTTTCATGTAGTCCAGGGAGGTACAGCTCAGGTCATTCACAC
Organism: Protopterus annectens; assembly: GCF_019279795.1. Lineage (NCBI taxonomy): Eukaryota > Metazoa > Chordata > Ceratodontiformes > Protopteridae > Protopterus > Protopterus annectens. The sequence continues at coordinate 1,813,149,607 of NC_056743.1, forward strand.
CAACATGAACAATGACAGAGTCATATTTGTACTTGTTCTGGAGTGACCTGAGTGCTTGTATTATGTGGCGGATTCTGACTCCTGACAGGCAGCTAACAGTAACCTTCTCCTTGTCCAGCCTAGTGAGTGGGGTGTCAGTGTGCCTGAGTATTGAGTCACCTATTACTAGTGTGTTAGGTATGTTATTTTGCCTTAAGGGCTGTGATTGTGCAGCACATTGATTTTGTGTTTTATGTGTTGTCTGGTTTGTGACGGGAGGTGCAGGTTTTGTGGGTGTCTGCTTTAGAGCTCTCTGATGCTTTTGCAGGTTTTTGTTTAGAGCCTCCAAGTATGATTTTGTGTATTTATGTGTATTTTTTGCCAGTGCTGGTTTAGTAGGTCTATGTGAGGCTGGAGGTGTGGTGCACGTGTTAACCTTCTCCTCATGACTGTCTGTTCCAGTCTTGGGTGGAGATACCTTAGCCTCCAGTTTGGCTGTATAATTGCATTTCTCACATATGTTAGTGTTTTGTGGTAGGAGGAGAGGGCTGTCTGTGTACATGAGGCAGTTGTAACATTGCCTCAGGATACCCAGATTCACCAGCTGGACTGAAGAGTACACCTGAAGTTGCCCTTTGGTCATGCCTGAATAGTAGGGTGAGCTGCTTAGTCGCTTGGTTTTTGAGGGGTGAATAAAGAGCCTTGCCCTGCTGGGCAGTCAAGTGTCGGGGTATATTAGTGCTTGCTATTAGGTCTGAGCAAGTGCTGGACTGTAGGATGCTTTTTGAGTGCTTAGGTTGAGAGTTAGACTAGTTTCAAGTGAAAAACTGAAGAGCAGACTTAGTGGAGCTGGGAATAATTTAACCCTAGCTAACTGGTGCTGCCTGGTGCACAAAACCATGCAACGCATTTTTTAAACTACTAACTTCTGGGCTGGAACCACTCCTCCAGGGACAGATGGCTGCTCAGAGTTCCCCTCTCTCAAAGGTGAGCAGAGAAACTTCCCTCTATCCAAGTAAGGTATGGGCAACTCAGAAACTTGTAACACAGCCCTGAATTTAACACTAGCCTGAAAACTGGACTATACTAGCTTAGAAAGGCAGGAAACAAGAAATTTATATATATATATTTTTTGAAAAGATAAGGCAAAAACAGTAAAAAGTACACTTAAAACAGCTTTAAACGACTACAAGCGATCAGAAAAGGCTATCGCACTTTAGTGTGTAGTCTACAACAGTTAAACTATATTTAAACAAAAAACTTTTTAAAAGTGCAGGCAGTCAAATAAGTACAATATGTGAAAAAAACAAACTTTTAAATCACAATAAGTGCTGGAAAATCAGTGTTTAGGCGGAAAACAGTTAAGTACAGGAAGAAAATACAGAAAACTGATACTCAAGCACTCCAAAGTCTCTCTTTTAAGCTAGAAGGCTTATATCAGTTTAAGGCTTTCTAGTGCTTTCCAGTAGGTTAGTTACAGGAAAGATGGGAAACAAGCGCAGATGTGGTCTTTTAAACCAGAAAGTTGAAAGAGATGGACAACTTCCTGAATGGTCAATAAACTACAATTCCTGGGCCAAGAACCACTCCTCTTAGGGTAGACAGGCTACCTAGTACTTACCACTCACACTGATAAGCTAGCAGGCTGCACTCCAACACAAAGGCTTGGGGGGCTCAGAAGCTTACAAACAGTCCTGAATACAGCAAATCTGTACCTGGACTAGACTAGTTACGAGAAAGGTGGGGATCAAGCACAAACACGGGCTTTAAAACCAGAAAGTTGAGAGAGATGGAAAAAAACTGCCCAAAAGGCCAATAAACTACAATTTCTGGGCCAGAACCACTCCTCTTGTGGTAGATAGGCTACCTAGTGCTTACCACTCCCACTGATAAGCTAGAAGGCTTCCTCCAATACAGAAAGGCTTGCGGGGCTCAGAAGCTTATCAACAATCCTGGATACAGCAACTCTATATCTGGACTAGGCTTGTAACAGGAAAGGTGGGAAACAAGCGCAAGTGCAGCTTTTAAACCAGAGAGTTGAAAGAGATGTGAAAAACTGCCCAAACGGCCAGTAGCTACAATTTCTGGGCCAGAAACCACTCCTCTTGTGGTAGATAGGCTACCTAATGCTTACCACTCCCACTGATAAGCTAGAAGGCTTCCCTCCAACACAGAAAGGGTTGGGGGTGGGCTCAGAAGCTTACAAAGAGTCCTGGATACAGCAGATCTGTACCTGGACTAGACTAGTAACAGGAAAGGCAGGAAACCAGCACAAACAAAGGCATTTGAATCAGAAGGTTGAAAGAGATGGAAGAGCTTCCCAAACGACCAATAAGCTATAATTTCTGGGCCAGAAATGTCCTTTCCTTATTAGGCACAAGTTCTCATCTTCCTCACTGGCACTATCTTTCATATTGTCACTAGGAAATGTCAAAAAAGTGGAAAGAACTCAAGACAGGCCTAGGTTATAAGCATCCATCTTGAAACAAAATGGATTCCACCTATAAAGAAAATTATACAAAACACTTGAATATTTCTCTCTTCTCACATTTCTCACTTCTCAGTTATGATTCAGGTTGTCTCACGTGGGTGACATAACTGTCATATGGTATATCTGAGTAAACTGCAGAGGTGGTGGACAATGTTTTATTGGAATTTTATGACACCCAATTCACTTGAACCATCCCCTACAGACACATAAACAGTTGTAACCTGTGATGAAGGCATTCACTTTTGCAGTGCTAATGCTCCTGGGTGACATCAATACAAATGTTTGTGTGTCAGCATACTAGGTTGATGTCCTACAGGAATGAAATTTTCCACTGCTCAGGTAGGACATTCCCAACAGATACAAGGGCAGTCCTGATCAGGTCAGCTTCCACATTCAGTCCACATTAGATAATGTGTCCTGTCAGTGTCACCACTGAGAGGTAGAATAAACTCCTTGAGGTCTACCAGCTAGCTATTTGTTGTGGGTGTTCCTATATGGATGAGCTGTCTGCAGCTATGTCTTGCGGCCTTCATCGTGGCACAGAGGATTATGCTGGTGACCCTCAGCCACACCTGCAGCACTGTGCAACTGTGTCCATCACTGCATTAATGTACCATACCATTTTCTCCTTCATCTGGTCCGTGAAGGCCTTGTACACTATAGCTTTATCCAGGATTCATTTGCTGTGGGTCTAAATGATCTGCAGCAGCACCACAGTCTTCTGTGGGGTAATTTTTTTCATGTGCTGCCATTCCTTGTTTGCCATGACAACTGTGGTTCACCAGTGGGTATGTAAGTGGGTCTGAGTATGTATATACATAATTGCCCATGTCAGTCAACACTGGCCACCTATTTACCCCTACAACCCCTGTGCTGGGTACAACCTTACTCATTGCTATGATGTTATTGCTCTAACACTGTGCAATAGAGTTTCAGCTGTGAGTATGTGACCCATATGCAGTCTCCATTCTGTCAGTGCCTTCAGTGCAGTGTGATCCTATTGCATTGCATTGCATTGCATTGCAGGCCCAGCATCCCCTGTAGCTAGCTTTCTGTCTGTGAGGTTATGCAACATTGCAAAGACACTAACACAGCAGGACTGTTGCTAAGCCTGTCTGCTCTTTCTATTCTGCCTGGGTCCCCCTGACAGCAGGCATGTCATTGCCTGCCTGTTGCCTGAGTCGTGCGCTACTGCTGTCCTCAGGACTGCAGCCTGTCCTGCCTGCTAATTTTGCCCTTTCTGTAAGTAGTCCACACACACATATTCTGTCATCAAGGTTGTCCTCCAGGAATTGCAGCTTGTCCCACCTATTAGCTATGCTGTTTCTGTTTTAACTCCCACATACATTCCTGTCAAACCCTGAAACAGCCATTGCAGTGGTACCACACAGAATGCTCCACTGGTGTGACTGGTGAGAGCCTGTAGCAGACTCTGCCCTGTAGTGTGCATTACTAATAATCCTATCTGGTGTCATTTTACATATGTTAGTATATAAAGCCTCTGTCTTTTGCCCTGTATATTTCTTGCTGTAACATGGCCTCTAGTAAAATAGCAATCTCGATTATTATCATGCTATAACAACTTATGTGGCACAGTTATTAAGCTAATGAGGAGACTTAACAAGCTTGTCTCTGAACTGTATCTTTAATGCACTGCACTGATTGCTTTATGAGCTCTATTCTATGTTACAGGGTTAGATACAGTTTGTACAGTAGTAATGTAACCAATTAAATGTGTGCAACTAAGGAAACCATCCATGCTGCAAAAGATAAGAATTATACTAATGGACATGGTTATCATGCTATCAAGCTGCCTGTCATGGTTATGCTTGGACGTGTAGGTGATGCAGAGTGTGTGTATCTCTGTAGCTTCAGCCCGTCCAAGCAGCTGCCATCGTCACTCACATTAATGATCATATGCAGTACCCTGCCATACACGGTCACCATGCTGCTGTGATGCCTGTTGGTGTGTGTCACATTGTCTCTGTGACATCATTTTTATGTTCCAGCTATTATTTTCAGTCCTGAATTTAACAAGGCAAGTGGACATGTTCTCAGCAGGATCTGACTGTGGCAGGGCTCCAGCATGGTGCAACAGTGTGCTAATACCCTTTGTGGACCTGTTCCACATGAACACAGCAAAAGGAGTGGCTGCTGCGGAGCAAATGTGAGGGTCCCATGTGCAAGGTAGATGCCTGGTACATGCTTGCCAGGGCAGTGACTAATGTCATGGGCATCATATGCTCTAGTCAGCAGTGCAGGCACAAATATAGTAATATCTGGAGGTGCCATCTAAGCCTTATCCACCAATGATACAATGTTTGGGAGAAACAGCCATTATGGTACAGTAAGATGTCATTTTTTCCTGAGTCCTATTACAGTAGTCCTCATGCTATAGAGATACCTGTTTTCTGCTATCGTGGGCATGCTATGCTCATTAATATCTCATTTTCTGTTTTGTTGTGGAGGAAGACATTTTAGCAAATAAGTTAGTCTGCCAAAAGAAGCAGGCCAGACTACTACCTTAAGTGTATACATGGTTAATCTGCTTAAAACATTACTGATTTTTTTCCTGCATTTTACTACTTCACTTTCGCCCAGTTGTTCCTTGGATTTGTAGACTGCTGTTTGTCATGCATTAGTATTTTGCTGCTTCCCTAAACTGTGCCAGTTATCCCCGCATTTGCCATATATGTGTAATACATACAATGAGCACATTTTCCACAACAGTGTGACTTTTTTGCCTAATATAACATTGCTTTGTTGTCCATTGCCTATGTAGGGTGATTAGGCTGGAAGCATGTGATGTGTGCTACTGTCCTAATCTGTGACAGTTAGCCCTGCATACTCCGTGGTGTATATGACAAGTGTACATATCCTGTTTACCACAGCAGTGGACATTTCATCTTCTCAGTGTCCCAACTTCAGCTGTGCTAAATTTGTATTTTGCATGAACTACCGTCATACAGACCTATGACAGCTACACTGCTATTCACATCCTCTGTCATATTCTAGCCCTTAACTGGCTCTGCTGTGCTAATTTTTCATCTTCCAAGATATATCTTCATAAAGTGTATCACATCACACTGATCACTGTATCTATATCTTGATCTGTTCTCTTTATCATTATCCAAGTCATTATATTGCATTGTTATTTTGATCCATTTAGTTTAATTCTTTCCTGCAAGATTAGCTGTGGAGTAAGCAGTGTTAAGGCAGTGGCCAACATAATCTACACCAGCCACCATACCAGTTGCTGTGTCTTCAGCAGTCCCTGGGCATGCATCTCCACAGGATGATAAAGATCAAGCTGTAGAAGATAACATGGAGGGCTTGTTGGTGGCTTGTAGTGCTGTTTCTCCACTGTGTCATGTAAGCTCTTCATCAGAGTGGCAGAGAGAGCCCACCCTGAGTTAGACAGCTTGATGCCTTTACTGGCACCTTGAAGCACCTCTTCATGGAAATAATAGAGTCACTTACCGACTTAGCCCCAACCACAAGGGAACCCAACAGTGGAGCACACGCCTGATTTTAGCCACAGAGGTGACTGAATTTTGGTGAAATTTCTCATGGGGGTTGTTTGGCAATATGTCCTCACTGCACCCTTTTCCCCAACATGGGACTCCCCTTCCTTGTGTGCTAGTAGCCCTCTCCATCACCAGTTGACCACACTCTATCTATAAATATTCATTATGGCCCCATTTTTATACCACTACCTTCCTTACTCTGTGTAAGTGTCATATGTTTGTGTGTCAGACCCCTGCTGTGCCTGTATCTTCCTTGCTACATAACAATTCCCCCTGCTTCCTTCCCCTTCTACCCTTCTTTTTATGAAAAAAGGGTACCCCTCCCCAAAAATTGCTCTTCTCTTCCCTCCCCATACCATTCTTCTCTTTGTCCTTGTGTGTGTTCCTCTGCTTGTTTTTCCCCATTTCTGTATGTCCTGTCATTGCTTCCCATGTATACAATAAATACAGGTGGCACTTCACCATGTGATACTTTGTTGGAATCTCAGGTGTTCCCATGCTGCAAGTAAGCAGCACATCAATACACGTGTGAATGCCCATCACACTGAGCATGCTGGCAGCTAATGTTGTTGTCTGATTAGTGACCACGCATAGCACAGTCTACTGACTTAAGAGATCCCATTTTCACAGTTGTGCAGTGACATTCTGCAGCATAGCCCTAGGTTTGTTATCTTGCCACTCAGCATGCTTCATCATCGATGAACTACATCATGCTGCATTGGCCTTGCTACGTTACACAGCACAGTCACATTGTTACTTTTTCCTGGATACCCTTATTTGTGTTTAGGAAAGCTATGTTCAGGTAGCACAGTGATTTTTGCAATGCAAATACTCATGACTTTGCATAATTACACTAACCAATTTAGAATAGTAACACTACTAGTGACCATGTAGTATTAAAATCAGTACAGAGTTCATGGCACAAAAGACAAGGGAGGTCTAACAAGCAGCAGATAAATACACAATGCCAACACAAAACACATCTGAAATGGAGGACTTCACAAACTGTTTAGCAATAGGTACCCATTACTGTGGTGGCTATTTTTGATTATATTATCCTAGTTTGCTTTTGCTCTAATTGCAAAAAAAGAAAGAGTTCAGTACATACTGAATAATGGCAGAGACCATAGAACAAGATGTTTTCTTCCCTTCTCATACATCAGTCAGATATAATATCATGAAATATAAATCGGGAGTTTACCACTGTCTGTCATGTTGTCAATAGTCTTCAAATGTACATCTAGTCATAAAAAATCAGTACTTAACAAGGATTTAAACTGACATACAATACCTTTTTGAAGTGGAGTATATATTGGTTTATCAGTCTGTGTAAATAAGTAGCCAGGGAATGAAGAAAGCATAATGACTTTTTCTAGTGCAAAATGTGGGTGACTTGCTGCTTCAAGGTACACAAATTGCTTTTCCTTAGGATCTTCAGAAATTAAATCCGTCTTTATCTGAAAAGATGAAAGAGGTTTTAGAGAGCTAGACAGTTCAGTTCTTCATTTAGGATAAGTGCTGGTACAGTAGTGCTTGAAAGTGATATATTGTTTTTCTCTATATTGTTTAAAGACACAATGTGTTGATCAAATTTGTATTTTAAAGTGTGAAATACAGTGCTGTTATACAAGAGATGACTGTGAATGTGGCAGCAGATAATGAGAAAGAAAGTACTGTTGTATTGTTAACTTACCAAAAGCAGATGTCTGAATAGAACACTGTTGTGGTAGGACACAGCTATATAGAGCGCATCCTACCAAGGATATTGGACATCTGAAGAAATTTATGAAAATGTTTGGCATGGAAGAGGTGAATTTAGTACTAGGAGTTCAGAGTGAATTTACATATTATTCACAGCGATACAAAAACTGGGCTAAGCTAGATAGATTTTATCTCTCTCAGGAACATGTGCATTTAATTGAAGGTCTTGAAACACACCCAATAACTATTTTAGATCATGCACCAATAATAGTTAAAATAAAAACGCAAGATAATGAAATAAAAATGAGACACTGGCGCTTTCCCACCTATCACTTGAAAAGAAGAATTTAAGGAATGGGTTTTAGAATTAATTCAGGAGCTACTAGAGAAGATAGAATTTTCTTCTGAAAACAAAGCTAGGGAGAGGGATAAAATTAATATGGAGTTTAAAACTAGGGTGGAAATAAATAAAAGGAGATATAGTTAAGAAGTAACAAGAATAATTTAGAGAGACTGACAAATGTTAAGGTATTGCAAAATAGGGGGAATCTCTCAGAGCAAGAAAAGGGCCAACTGCAGAATGCTAAACAGAAAATAAGGGATTACCTCTGGCTGCTTCTACAAAATGGCACTAGCAATTGCACATGTTGGCAATTTATATGTGCACACACAGTCTCGCATGCTTCTTAAAGACATAGCATATACACATTACACTCTGATCTATAGCTTCCCTCTTTGAGAAACAGATCATGCAATTTGTCATGAGATTATGCAGAAATCACAGGTAATCTATGGATGTGCATTATACAATACTAAGTATATATATATATATATATATATATATATATATATATATATATATATATATATATATATATACAATCAAGTCCACGTTGCTGAGTATTTCACACTAGGCTTAGAAACTCGTCCATATCGTGTGACATAAAACTGGGAATTAGATTTAGCAACTGGGACAGTTTCTGCAAAATTGTTGACTTGTGGAATGTTTAAATCACTTTTTGAACAGAATCAGACTTTTTGAACATATTATGGTCTAGAAACAATGTCTGACTCATTCTTTGACTTAAAGTTTGCATCACAGATATAATGTTGTGACTGCAATGATGCTGACTCTGGTACAGGAAGATGTCTGCAATTCCTCCTATACTCCACACCTTCGGAGTCTACCAAATAAAATGTTGGCTCAGCATAGATGCCAGTAATCTGTCCTATTCAATCAAAACCTTTTGCTGTCTGGATTCATACCGTCTCTCCTTCCAACAACAGACGAAGAAATCTGCTTGATCTGTCATAACCAGATTTCTGGATATTACGTTTTTTAAACAATAGAGACTTGATGGTTTTACTGTTCTTAGGTTTAGGCTGCAACAAATTTGATGAAATAGGTGGTGTAGTTCTAGTTTGTATGGAAAGAAGTCTTTGAGCAGGTGAGCCAAGAATATCATCACAGGATATGTTTCATTTATGGTCTTTTCTGATTGTCAGACTTGCAACGTTATATATTTGGCTCACTGTATCCAGTGTTGTTCATTCTTTGTGGTCAAGATGAACTGTAGGTTAAAGGAAAGAATACTGAAACACATGTCAACTATACAGCTAAATAATCTTCACAATGCTCTATATCAACATGTTTTTTATGGTATTGCAGGTGGTTAAATTAACAGCAAGGGGTGGTGACATAATCAACTTAACTGGATTCTATGAGTCCAAGTGGATTATTGAATTGACAGTGGACATGGCTCTTGGTCTAAATGGGGTCATTCTCATTAAACCAGCCCTGAAGAGGAGGAGGGTGCAGTACTGATTGTGGATTGGTTAAGGTGTATTTAAAACTAAGATACACCATGAAATTAATTGTCTGATGAAGGGGAAACCTGAAAGCGCTTAGGTTTGGATTTATGTTTGTTTTAATAAATGGCCTTTATCAGCTTGGTGTTCTAGTGATCTTCTGTTCTTCAGGATATGTTTCTGAGATTAAGTAAATTCAAGAATACATCTGTATTGTCACGCTTTGACTTTTCAAGTAATTCCTTTGCACTCTGTACTGCTAATTCAGATAGACCATTGGATTGAGGATATTCAGGACTACTAGTGACATGTACAAAGTCCCATTCTTTTGCAAATGTCTGAAACAACTGGCTAGTGACATAAGTACCATTCTCAGAACAAAGTTTGTATGGACTACCATGGACTGAGAAATGATGTTTCAACTTAGTAATAACAGCTGTTGAGGTTAAATTTGGTAGCAGATCAATCTCAAACCAATTAGAATTAGAGTCTACCAAAACCAAGGAATGTTGATTGTTCCACTCAAAGATATCAGCTGCTACAGTAGACCAAGGTAGTTCAGGTATTGGATTTAGCTGAAGTGGTTCTCTCTGCAAATGCAGTCTAGTACTATTGCATACTAAACAATAAGATATAAATGTATCAATGTCTTTCGATAATGCTAATTCACTTGCTCTTCTCTTAGTGGATGATGAACCTGGGTGACCACAATGCAAAATATGAATACATTTTTGTTGTAAGGAAGCAGGAACAATTTTAGGACCTTTGAAAATAATGTTATCTTCCATCAACAATTCATCTCTGTAAGGAAAATACGCTTGCACCTCAGATGATACACTAGATTGCTTTGACGGCAATGTTAGAGTATGCTAAACTAGGTATTAAGGTTGAAAGTACAAATATGCAAAATAAATAAGGTATAAAATAAAGCTTGCTTAAATGTAGAAATAGAGTTTAGCAATATGTGATTAGCATCCATACTAAAATGACTGTGGCCTGGAAAATAAGGAATTTGCTTAATGGATACGTTTTCCTAAAAAAAATAGCAAGAATGTAATGCATTTCACACTGTCAGCAAGAACGCTGGCCTCTTACAGACTTAGCAAAAATGTCAAAAACATGATGTAAAGAATGGACAACAGGAAAACAATCTGTACATGTTTATAATATGACACTGTTAAGCAAGTAAGTTTGAATGGATAAAAAAAATACCAGCATTATTTCTCTACAGGATGAGAACATATTTTTCTGCAAACACCAGCAAACAGATGTTTTCATACAAAGACCAAAATAGAATACCAAGGAGAAAAACAGGATGTAAAACCACTATAAAGAAACTATAGCAAATGAAATTGTTGGGAGAAGTATTGTGTATGGGAAAGTTATAATTTATGCTGAACTAGAAGTAAAAAGTGGTACAGTGTAACTAAAGCTGCAACAGTAGTACATGTGGTTTGTTATATAAAAAAAATAATTACTGCATCAGTGTAAAAGTGACAATTTAGTGCTGCATCAGTGTATATTCTGCAAGTTTCTGTGGGCAACAGAATGCAATTATAACTAGACTTTGATTTCAGCAGAATCCAGCCAGCAAGACCTTAGTGCCTTAAGAAGACTTTGGATACATCACAGTAAGCAGCACCTTGATAATTAATTTTTCAATGGTGAGCCTCTCTGCATTTGAACACAGGAGAGTGATGCCTGCAAAGGGTCAGTGAAATTGCAGTAACTAAAATTTGTACATATGTGTAAATCCTAAACAGAAATACTCCAGTTTATGCAGCTTGTAGTAGTACAGTTTCTCAGATGTCTGAATCCAGATTGAGCCTGCAGTGCAGGAAAGTTGCAGTACCATAAATTCTCCAAGAAAGGTGAACACCAACTTTTCATAGCAGTTTGCTGCCTGCTGTGTTTCACCAGCTTCTCGAGTGACTTCGAAAAATTTCCAGCCATCTGCAACAACAGCCTGAGCATCTGTTCTCTTGCTAAGTGGTAAGACCTTTTTCTGTGTTACATTTCTAGTATGGATGCTATTAGACAGTATTTAAGCAGATGTAAGCCAAGCTTTACTCTTAATGTAGAAGAACAACCAGATAAAATATGGAGTAAACTGCAATGTTGGTTTGCACAGCACATTAGTAAATGTAAAACCATATTAGGGCAAGTTGATTAGTAAGGCATTATGCAAATGTATTACAATATTTGACTAGTGTCTGAAAGAAAACCATGGGGGGTATGACAAATGTTTGTTGTGTAAATCATATGAAACTGCTATCTGTGTACAATGTCATAAAAATAGAGTGCATGCCATTAATCAAAGGTTAGACTGCACATGATTTAATAAGCTTGCTTTAACAGACGATAAATTGATCTGCCATCATATTGCATTAACAAGGGAGATAGTGAACTGCATTGCTTGCTACTAAGAAGGTCTACTAGCAAGGACAAATAATTTTCATAGTTAGTAAATTAGAATGTATTTGTCTGTTTTTAAACTATAGGTTAATATTTTGTATGATGAGCATTTAGGATAGTGATGTGCTACTAGCCTGGTAACAAATATATGTTTTTCAAAAAATGTTTTAAGCAAAAGGTTTATACAATAGTGTGCTTTTAAAAGTTAATTGTATAATTGTTTTTGCATCACATGACTGCTATATAAGCAACTGTTTGTAAGTTTAAACATTTTTATGGTCTGAAGACGCGGTTAGTGAAAGCGCTTACCTTGTGTACGTAATTAAAGACTTGGAATACATTTTCAACAATAAGACAGGATTATTGCAAGTCCATTGGTTGCCTCTCATTGCTTTTCGCTTTTGGATTTAAATTGTAAGATAATGTTTATTTATGTAGTATAAATGCATAGTTATGCAAATCACAAATATTTATTATTATAATTCTAAGTGTTTTATGACTGCATTTTACTATCAAATTGCAAGTCTATTAACAGATGATTAAAGGAAAAATGCTAAAAGGGTTAACTATGGTCTACAGAGTCTAAAGTATGAGCTCAAACCTTCCTAGACTGGCTGAGTAGTTACAGGAAATGTTGGAAAGATAAGGTAAAAAAAAAAAAACAAGACTGATTGCCAGACAACTGGCTTGAGTTTTTCTAAAAACTTATTGTTATTAAAACATAATTGTTACATGTTCACATGCAACACTATTTGGTAATTATAATAAAACATCACAATTGTGCATGTATATCACTGAGAATCTGTTTGCAGGTAAAGGTTAAAAGTAAAAAAACCTCAGTTATATCAAGTACAAACAGCAGATGGGCCATAGTATACATACAATTCAAATAAATTATACAGGAGGGTATAAATACCTATTAGTAGTAGTAAACAGCAAAAGCTTTATAAAAAAATATATCAAATCAGACAAAGGTCCATAGTTTGTTAGTAACATAATAAAGCAAATGTATAACCAAAGTGTTGGGCTGACATACATTCTATTCTCACAGCATAAAGCAAATAAACAATACTGCAATACTACAATGGTAGGGGTACTTCCTCGGTTTTACACTGACTGTGTGAGCAGTATTGCAAAAGGGTCTAAAATAAAGCTACAGGAAGAAATAATATATCATTCCTTCTTGACAATACTCCAAGGGGTGAGGAAAGCAGTTATTAGTGCATTAGAAATACTGGTAAACAGATTAAACCTGACAGGATAAGATATTTTACAAGTTGCTAATAGCTATCATGTTATTTATTATTGTATTGTTCAGTATTACATTGCATTTATAACATGCTAAACTGTAAAGCTATACAAGAGTTGGTTTAACATTGCTTTGTTAAAGCTATACAAGAGAGAGTAAAGATATGTAAAAACTGAGCAAGACTGGTCACTATTTTTTACTGTGTTTTTGGCAAGACAATGTTTGTATGCAAAAAGCATGATTGTTTCTAACTGCTGGGTATGTAGTTGCCTCTGGTGGCAATTCCACTAGATACTTTTAAAGAGACATAAGACTTTTCCAAGATTTGCTTGATGTTAATGTTATTAAATTTGTAAGTTTAGACTAAATGTACTTTACAGTCTTTGTATGTACAAATACAGAAGAAGTCAGTACAAATGATATTAATGTCTAGCAATAAATATGTGTGAAAAATCATGTTTAAAAAATGGGTCCAAGGTACCTATTAGATTGAAATGCATGAGTAACAAACAGTCTGTGTAGATATATACTGTATAGGACACATTGTAAAGTAACAAGTTCAAAAGTAATTTGTCAAGTTGTAATTTTATCACTGGTTTCAAGTTGCAGTTTTATCACTGTTTCTCGGACCATAATTTTATCCATACCAGTATTGGTTACCCCAGTTAGAGAAAATTACATTAAAATATTGTACTCCTATAGCTAATGGACTAATATGTACACAGCATTCTTTAGTGCATATATCATGATTTTTTTTAATCAAGTACTAAATATACTGAAATAATTACATTCAAATATTTATCTAAGATGTTCACTTCACTGTCAATCAAGGTGTTAATGGGAAGTACAGAGCTATGACCACAATGTTATGGTTAAAATGACATTTGCAGTAGCACACAGTTCTTGTCTCTTATAGATATTAGTCTATCTCTAATCTTTAAGTATAAAATGATTAATAAAAGTAAATAACTAATTCAACAGCTGCAAAGAGTTAATGGAACAGTTCTAAGTCAAAAATGAAATTCTGTGATTGCAAAAGAATGAATTAATCAAGTTAAAAAATAAAACTAAAACAGACATAGCTCATAACTGATAAAATATTTTCACAGAATGGTCAGCAAAAAGAAGTTGTTAAATACATTCAGATTTAGTAGTAATACTTGATAGCATTGTGTTAACTATGTAAAATTGCATTTTGACTTGTTTCAAAAGAAGTCTAAAGGTATTGTTTCCTAATGTGTTTTCTATATAATCTGATCAAAAATACATATCAGTATAAAGTGTTTTGAGTATGTTTTAAAATAAAGAGAGGGAATTGTTAGAGTATACTCAGCAAGGAATTAAGGTTGAAAGTACAAATATGCAAAATAAATAAGGTTTAAAATAAAGCTTGCTTAAATGTAGAAATAGAGTTTAGTAGTATGTGATTAGCATCCATACTAAAATGACCATGGCCTGGAAAATAAGGAATTTGCTTAATGGATATGTTTTCCTACAAAATTAGCAAGAATGTATGCATTTTACACTGTCAGCAAAAAACGCTGGCCTCTTACTGACTTAGCAAAAATGTAAAAATACAGGATGTAAAGAATGGACAACAGGAAAACAATCTGTACATGTTTCTATCATATGACACTGTTAAGCAAGGAAGTTTGAATGGCTAAAGACAACAGCAGCATTATTTCTCTACAGGATGAAAGCATATTTTTTCTGAAAACACCAGCAAACAGATGTTTTTATACAAAGACCAAAATAAAATACCAATGAGAAAAACAGGATGTAAAACCACTATAAAGAGACTATAGCAAATGAAACTGTTGGGAGAAGTATTTTGTACAGGAAAGTTATCATTTATGCTGAATGAGAATTAAAAAGGGGTACAGTGTAACTAAAGCTGCAACAGTAGTACATGCGGTTTGCTATATTAAAAAAAATATTAATTACTGCGTCAGTGTATAAGTGACAGTTTGGTGCTGCATCAGTGTATATTCTGCAAGTTTCTGTGGGAAACATAATGCAATTATAACTAGACTTTGATTTCAGCAGAATCCATCCAGCAAGACCTTAGTATCTTAGGAAGACTTCAGATACATCACAGTAAGCAGCACCTTGATAATTAATTTTTCAGGCCATCTGACACTAACGTAATGACTGAGCTTCTGTGAAACTGGATCAGTCTTAGCATGACCTCTCAACTCATCAAGTCTAGTGGTGGAAAAATTATGCACTGACATTACATCAAAATCAAAAGTTTCAGTGTCAAGTTGTTCTGTTGTACTTCTAGGAGATCTGGATAAGGTATCGGCCAGATAGAGCAATTTGCCTTTAGTGTAGACCAGACTGAAATGGTACTTTTGCACTTTGAGTATCATTCTTGGTAATCTTGTTGGAGCAGAGTGCATAGGCTTCTTTAGAATAGTAATTAGAGGTTGATGATCAGTTTCAATATGAACAGCTCAACCATAAATATAACTGTGAAACTTAGAACATGCAAATACTATTGTCAAAAGCACTTTCTCAGTTTGAGCATAATACATTTCAGTTTGAGTTAATGTCCTAGCTGCATAGGCTACTGGTCTGCCCTCTTGAAGAATAACTGCACCAAGACCAAAATTTGAAGCATCACAGGAAAGAACAACTGGTTTCTTCACATCATAGTATCCTAACATAGGTGGGGTGGCAATGTTCTGCTTAAGGTCATCAAATGCCTTCTAATGATGTTTCAACCATGACCATACAACATTTTTGCATGTTAGCTCTCTTAAAGATGCTGTCAACTCACTGAAATCGGTATACACTTGCCTAAATAGTTGACCATGCCCAGAAATGTCTGTAAACCTTGTACATTGTCAGGTGCCCACATCTCTAAAATAGCTGCTTGCTTAGTTGGTTCAGGCCTCAAGCCTGTACTTGTAAATAAATTACCTATGTGTGCAACTTCTGGAAGTCTGAATTTGTACTATAGAAGATTGAGGTTTAAGTTCACTTCACGTGTAGAACTTTCTTGAGGTTTCTGTCATGCTCTTCTTCACCATTGCCTCCAACTAATAAGTCATCTACTATTATGGCACAAGGATAACCTGAAAAAATGTGTTCCATTGCACGCTGAAAGACTTCACTGCAGATTTTATTCCAAATGGCATCCTTAGGAATCTGAATCTGTCAAACGGAGTACCAAATGTAGTTAGAAATGAGGATTTGCGATCAAGCATCACTTGTCAAAATGAACTCTTTGCATCCAAAACAGAAAATACACTGGCATTCGGTATTAGAGCTGCAACTTCTTCAATTGTGTGCATTGTTTGATACGGCCTTTTCAATGCTTTGTTCAAATCTCTTGGATCAATGCATATTCTGACTTCATCTGAGACTTTTTTTTGAGTGGCTGCCATGGACTACACTCATTCAGTTGGTTCTGTGACTGAAAAAATTGCACCTTCCTGCACCATCTTATCCAACTGAGCTTTTACTTTATCTTGCATAGCTAGTCGAACTCTTCTTGCTGATCTGACCACTGGAGTTATCTTGGAGCCTATCTTCATGGAATACACAACTGGAAGATTGCTTAAATTTTCATCAAAAACATCAGCATATTCTGAGAAAATGGCTTCGAAAAAATTAGAACTTGGAACAACACTCACATGATGAAATTCTTTTGCAAAGGAAAGCAAATTAATTTTCAAACTATCTTTGAGACCCAATAAAGATTGCACTGGTTGTCGGACTATGTAGAATAATAAGTTGTAACACTTCTCAGCCAAACAGCATGAAAATATTACTAAACCTTCGGTTTGGATTTCTTCACTTCCATACGCAACAAGTCTCGCACTGCTGGTCACATTGAATTGTTTGTTAGTTCTTACTTTTGCAAATGTGTCTGCTGATATATTTTGACCCAGTGTCTACTTTGAGCTCTCTGGATTTTCCATTAACCCGGACCATATAAAACACTTCACATCTTGTTAATAAGTTTACTGCATCATCTCTTTCACCAAGCACTGATACACCATTTACATAGAAAACTGACTGTTTTGGCTCTACTTGATTAACTTGCTTTTTTGTGTGACCTTTCTTTACAACTATGTGAGGCTTACTGGATTTGCAAAACTTTTGGAAATGATTAAATTTTTTACACTTGTGACATTGATGACTAAATGCTAGGAACTTCTCTTTTTTAGATTCATGATTTACACCACCATTGTGACAGTTAACAATAAAGCTAGATTTGGGTTTTGCTGATTCATGTTTATGTTGCACTGAGCTGGCGGTGGAGCTTGCATTTTTTCTGGAACTTGCTGAAATACTGCATGTCTTATTTGTAAACTCTGAAGCTGCCACATGCTCAGGTCTGTTTTTGTTTGTCACTTGTTGCATAATATCTAGGTTTGCCCTGGAACTCACTGTAATGTATTTTTGTCACTTGCAAGCCTACTCGTATATATTTCTGTTACCTCCTGAATCTGACAAATCTCTGTTGCTTTGCTCAATGTTAAATCACTGTCAAAAAGCAAAATCTTTCTTACAGCAGCACTAGTAATACCACATACAAGCCTGTCCTTTATCAGCTCATCTCTTAGATCGCCAAACTGACAAGTTTTAGCTCTGTTTATGAAGTCAGATATATATAAGCTGCAAATGTTTCCCCTGGTTTCTGATTTCTTGTGTAAAACAAATGCCTCTCTAATATTCGTTTGGGGGTTGCACATTTCTCTAAACTTGTGCTTCAAACACTCGGGACCTTCCCTTGATTCAGCCTGCACAACAATCTGGTGGTCTGCACCTTCTCCTTCATATACTGCTGGTGTGTATACAAATGAACGCACTCTTTCTATGGCCTCAGACCCTGCTAAATTTAGCAAAATGAATGCCCTGGCACGTGCATCTCTATCTGCATA
The DNA here is from genome assembly GCF_019279795.1 of Protopterus annectens. NCBI lineage: Eukaryota > Metazoa > Chordata > Ceratodontiformes > Protopteridae > Protopterus > Protopterus annectens. Next base: position 1,813,167,673 of record NC_056743.1, read on the forward strand.
AGCTGCTTGTATGAAAATATCATACTCTTGTCTAGATATTCTTCAGTTCTCTGCAACATTTTGATCAAACACAAGTGGTTGGGGGTTATCGAAATCCATCTGCCATATTAACTCATACTAGGGAAGGATCTTGCAACTATGCACAAACACACACATACACATGTGCATAAATAACTGGCATAAACAACACTTGCCCAATGCCTTTGTGCACTGAACTTATATTTTCTTCTGTTGAGCTTATCAGTATTATGCGAATGAACAAACTCGCAGTGCTTTCGAATAACTAAACTTTGTAAAATAAACTTCTTGGGCTTTTCTATGCTTTGCTGTATTTTTGCGAAATAACTTTTCCATTTTCATGACACTACTGTATTTTGCGAACTTTGCTGAACTTTGCAAAATAACCTTCTTGGACTGTTCAATACTTCACGGAGCTTTGTGAAATAACTCATCAGACTGTTCGATGGTTTATGAAGTTTTGCAAAATAACTCTTCAAATTGTTTGATGCTTTACAAAGTTTTGCAAAATAACTCTCCAAATAGTTCAATGCTTTATGAAGTTTTGCAAAATAACTCTTCGAATAGTTTGATGCTTTACCAAATCTTTTATTGGTAAAGGCAGAAATGCTGAAGTCATTTATCATCACTTGCTATGATTTCAGACTTGGTAAAGGCAGAAATGCTAAAGTCATGCACTTTCGGAATTGATAAAGGCAGAAATGCTACAGTCATTTGGTTTCGGAACTGGTAAAGGCAGAAATGCTAAAGTCATTTGCTTTCGGAACTGATAAGGGCAGAAATGCTAAAGTCATTTACTTTTGGAATTGGTAAAGGCAGAAGTGCTAAAATCATTTGTTTTCGAAACTGATAAAGCTAGAAATGCTACAGTCATGCGCCATCACTAATTAAAGTCACCACCTTAAGAAACATTGAAGAACTTTGTGATGCAATTGAGTAATATTAATTCATGAGCATTGCAATACTCTTGTAATCTTTTGCAAGAAACACCTTTTTGTCAATGCAAGAAACATATCAAGCAACTGTTCAATGCAAATAAATCGAACATCTGTTGCCCAAAACTCAATAGCTTTTGACGTAATTGCAGTTTGCGATTAACTGCATATAATACACTGAAATGTTTCCAAAATTGCGGTACCTTACTAGGCAACTCTTTACAGTACAAAAAGCATGCTGTAATGGCGGCACTTTGCGAATAGACACAACCAGCATGAGAACTTTTCTTCAAAATAACTATGCTTCGACTGGATTGCATGAAATAGTTGAACTTTACATACAATGAGCTCTTTGAAATACATGCACAATTATAAGCACACACTGTGAACACTATTACACACTGAGATACTTTGAATAACTTTAATTACACCCTTGATGTAATACAAAGTTGTAGTTATGCCCAAACACACCACTTTGCCCATATAGTCGCCTTGCTTTATTTTTGCTTATTGTGCCCTTTCTTTCTTTGCTTATCATACTTATTTTGCTCATTTTAGCCCTTTTCTTTACTTATTATACTTTTCTTGTCCTCGTTTTACTCTAAACATGCCCAATTCTGCTTTAAACACACTTGTTTTGTTTTAAACAGACACGTTTTGTACTTTACTGTTAATCGCACTGTCAAATACTTTTATCCTAAACATTTTCTTTATTTAACAAACTCTTTTGTACTTTCAGCTTGCCTGAAAATGTGGTATGTGCCCTTGTAATGCCCTTTCTTGCCTCTTTTTGCATTGAGTAAGTCATTTTTATTATTTCTTATTACCTTTGATTCTTTCTGATTATGTTTGTACTGTTTTATCTTGGTTTTGACTTCACTGTCGTCTCATGGCTCCGACTGTTCTTTTCTCTTCCATCCCAGTTCTGACACCATGTCGCTTTTGTGTTGGGACACAAATAAACAAGTCTTTGTGGGTTTTGTTTAAGTAGCTTTATTTTATACAAGTACATCACTATAGAGGCTTACTGACTAAAACTTAAGTAACTTATTTACAAACTAACAACTGCGATCATACATGCTCACTCTCTGGCTGCTTCTACAAAATGACACCAGGGATTGCACACGTGTCTGCAATTTATGCAGCCTCACATGCTTCTTAAAGGCATAGCACACACATGTTATACTCTGATCTACACATATTTATGGGGACATGATAAAATGGGGTATTTAGGAATATGGATTAGAAATGACTGCTGTGGCAGCTAAGAATATGTGGGAAGAGACTAAACAGAAGATAATACAAAAACTGGAAGCTTTGTTATATGCATATGGATACTAAGATACAAGCCATTAAAATGTATTTAGTCCCTTTAGTCTTATACACAGGTTAGGCATATTTTTATCAACCGAGGAGAATCTGTGGATAGCAATTAAAAAAAAGAGCTGAAGAATTGTATCTGGGAAGGGAAGACAGCAAGGGTCAAGTGAGATACGCTGATTCTTCCAATAGAACAAGGCAGACTAGGATTACCCAATTTGAAGGGGTATTTTAGAGCAACACATGTAAGGCTCTTATATATAGCATAAGCAGAAAACTATAACTCAACGTGGAAAGGAATGATATTGATACAGGGATGAAGCTCAAGAAATAAGGAGAGATTGGGATTTTTGGATACAGACTCTTAAGGAGAACAACAGAAATCATACAGAGTATTATATTCATAAAATAGCAAGGAGTATTCTAAGAACTAAACCAGCATGAGAATGGAGAAAATAAATTTTGCCGATAGAGATGACTGTCATTAGGCATACAGGATAATAGGGAGAGGGGGTTGGCATTTATTGGAGAAAACTGGCAAAGGAACCAAGGTATTGGGAACAAATCACTAGAAAGGGAAAAGTAACAGAATGGAAAGAGGTCAAGAATTTATTTGGACTGCAGGTTAAAGATTAGGGATTGGCTTCCCTATCAAGGATTGATATCAGAGTATATTTAAAGAGAAATAAATAGGGGGTCCTGAATGAAAGACCAGCACTGGTAGAGTTTTTAATAGAATCCAGAACAGAAGCTGTAATTAAAAAAGGAATAATTACTAAAGCATATAACATATTGCATGATAATTATAAGAATCAGTCAGAGGAGCTTAGAAAGGATTGGGAAGAGAGACTGGACAAGCAATTCACAAAGAGACAATAGGAAGATATATGTATATCTCTCAAATATGCAACAAAGTTTAGAAGATTTAGGATCGTTGCCTGGAAGTGTTTACATAGGTGTTTTTATACCCAAAGTAGACGCCAAAGGATTTTTCCTCAGGTGAATAGCAAATGCTGGATGTGTGATGGGCAAGAAAGAGATAGCTGGGAACATATTTCTTTGGGAGTGTAATGAGCTGGCAGAATTTAGGGATTCCTGCAGACCACTCTGTCAGAGATGCTGGAAGAGCAGATTGGATTGACTAAGGAGATGTTTTTTTTTGAACTATGATACAGAATCAGAATTGCCAAGACATAGTAAAGCCTTGTTGAGTCTAATTATGGTGGCTACCCAAGAGTCATCTTGTATTAGAAAAGGAACAAAAGTGACAGTGGTTCCACCTCACACAAGGGGATGCAGAAATAATAAAAGAAGAGTGGATTGGAAGGAGTGTGTTAGCATAGTAGAGAGTCGATTATCTGAACATCAATTATCCAAAATGTCAAGTATCCAAATGCAGCCTTCCACAGTTTTTAGGTAGGAAAAACCTTAAAGTCTGAATATGTAATATAATGTTTTTTGAGCTTGTACTACAATAATATACTATACTATTTTGTACTTATAGCATATTTCTTTTATTTTTCTTGTTAAATGTTAATCAAAAACATTTTCGGAAGTTTTTTATCTGGTTCAATTATATGTCTGATTATCCAAACAGTTTGATTATCCGAACTACCCTGGATACCAATTAGTTCAGATAATTGACTCTCATTTGTGCTGCAAAAGTTATCTAGTTAAACATCTACTGTTATGGTAAGTTCCCTTACACAACTTACTATGAGAAACATAGCTGATTCAACCAGCACCTTGGCCAGTATTGTGAACCAGTGCCCCAACTCTTCTGCACTTCAAGTGGGCAGAAAAAAAAAGTATGTTGCTGTAATAAGCCAACTGATACATTATAAATGATTGGCTTATTGCAGTTACATCCAAACTCCCACCCCAGTTCTTCCAACCAGGTGGTCAGATGCACAACACACAACCCTTCCATCTGCCCCAGTGATTCACATCCCATTTCTGGGACCTCCCCCCAAACCCCCCCTTAACATAATTTATTTTAAACTGTAGCAAACAGTTGCTACAGTTTATACCCTGCTTACATGGAGTGTTACAGCAGTCAGGTTTTAGTTAAAACAAAAAAGTTTTATTTTTTTATTTTTACACTGTAGCAAACTACTTGCTACAATGTAGTAAGCCGCTGCTACAGTTTAGACCACACATGGAGCAGTACAACACTCAGGTTTGAACGCAAATGCAATACCAGCTTTTAAAAGCTGTCACTGCATTGGTGAAAGATAGGGAATGGCTAGTTGCACCCCCCAACACTTTGAACCTGGGGCAGTAGCCACAGTTCTGGTGGAGTCTGCCTTGACCTTCTGAGAAGGGCTTTTTCTATGATAGGAATAGCAAAATTGATAGCATGAGATAACCAACTGGAAATAGTTTGATTGAAAACTGGCTGTCCTTTTTTTTCTTTCCCTCAAAAGAAATAAAGAGTTGGTCTAAAAATCTGAAATCGTTTGCCTAGTCCAAGTGGTACCCATGTTGTCTGTGGACATCTGGGGGTGCAGAATTCTCTCCCCTTTGTTCTTCTGTTCAGAAAATAAACAGGGAGATGAACAGACTGATTCAGGGTGAACTCAGAAACTACTTTTGGCATGAAAGTAAAGTTGATTTTAAGAGTCACCCTGTCTTTATGAAAAATCGAAAATAGCTGGGGAAACAACTCAGATACTCATCTTGCCAAAATCAAAACAATAAGTACAGGTGTCTTCCTGGCAAGAACAAGCTACAAGTTCAACTGGAGACAGGGTCAGTTTTTCTAATGCAAAACTGAAATCTCACTTCGGAGCCACCTGTTTCCTAGGTGGTCTAATATGTAGAACCTCTTTTAAGAACTGCTTGACTTGGAAAAAGGAAGAAAGGTGAGGGGATCTAATAACAGACAAACAGAAATGGAAAAAGGATGCACTTTGATAGAATTGCAAAAATGGCCTACTTTAAGCAGTTTACACAGATACTGCAGAACCATCAGACTCTTGTCTAGGTTGTATCCTGAGATCTAGAATAGTACCAACTAGAAAATCTCTTCCATTTGGGTAAATATGGATAAATATGATTTCCTAACAGCACAAATTCAGAAAAGAATGCCTAAATAAGTTATGCAGTCTGTTGTAGGTTCACAATGTAGAGATGGATGAGAGATCACTTTTCCTGTGTCAGTAGGTCCACTCTGTGAGGAACATTTTCAAAATTACCCCTGGATAGCTGCATGAGAAGGGAGAAAGTACAGTTGTGTAAATAAAGTTACAATAACAGTAGATGTTCAGATAATCACTGCTGCAATATTCCTAGCAACATGGATTATATCCTGCCAGGATATAACAGCCGGTGAGCTTCCAAAGCTTAAGGGCACCATGCACGAACCCACTCCATTATACAGCTCAAGCTGACGAAAGAAAGTGGATTGGGTGCCAAGTCCTTTACAGCTTTTACACCAATTTGTCTTGGAAAAATACCTCTTGTTCCATTTGTACCAGCACATCAGGCTGAGAAGATCAATTCTAGGAAATTAAAGATAAAGGTTCTCAATCTGGAAACAAAAACATGCAAAAAACAAGGGGAGATGGAGGGAGGAGAGGAGGGAGCAGCTACTGCAGCAGTGGCTATTCGAGCATTTACTGTTACTGTACGTTTACTTACACAACTGTACTATGTTCATTATTTGATTACTGCTGCAGCAGCCTTAGCTATACGGGAAGACTACAGTAGCATAAACTGACTGGCCAGAGGAAGGATGAGAAACTAGGAGTCCCCAGAGAACGGTCCTAGCAAAGCCTGACCTATAGCTGAAGAAGAAATCTAATTTGTAGTGCTTAGTAAGGATATATCCAGAGGAACAAGTTGATGCTTCTACAATTATTCTACAGTACAACCCTTTCCAAAAAGTGACAGATGAAACCAATGCCCTGTTAGATTGAGCCTTGACTTGCATTGAAATACCTTGTTGTAGTGTGTAAAACGGGTCTATATTAGAACATTGAATGTTCTAAATAGCAAACACTCACATGAGTGAAAATGTAGGACCTCGAAAATGTTATTATGGGGGACTGTGTCCCCCACACCCCCTGCTAAATATATAGTCCAACTCCAAGATCACACTTCACTGAGGAAAGGGCAAATATTCCGATCTTCACTGTATTGCGATTAAAAAAAAACAAAAAACTTTGAAGTCCTGTATTTTCGCTCATGCCAGCATTCACTATTTAGAACATTCGATGTTCCAATATAGACCCAGTAAAACAAAAGGTAATAGCATGAGACAACCATTTGAAAATAGTCTGCTTTGACACAGGATGCCCCTTCTCCTTACCTTCACAAGAAATGGACAGTTGATCAGACTTTCTGAATGTTTTAGTTCTGTCAAGATAATATTTGAGTTGTCTCTGGACAGCCAAACTATGGAGTATTCCTTCTTTCTCATTTTTAGGGTTTGGAAAGAAGACTTGGAGATGGATAGCTTGTTTCAAAGTAAACTTGCATATCACTTTAGAAAGATTAGTTCTTAAGCAAACACTGTCTGAAAATTTTAGATAAGGTTGGCCCACCAGACAAGCTTGCAACTCGGATACTCTTCCTGTAGATGGCAGAGCAATCAGCCATATTAAGAACCTCAAATCAGCCTGATGTGCTGGTACAAATGGAACAAGAGGTATTTTTCCAAAACAAAAATTAAGATTCCAGTGGAACAGCCACCGGTTTTCTAAGAGGCCTGGTATGCAAGACCTGTTTCAAAAACATTTTTACATATGGATGCATTAAACAAGGGAATCCATGGACAGACATGCTGATATGGATGACAAGTGCACCCTGATGGAGGACTAAGTCAGACCAGAGGATAACTGCTCATACAAATAATGTAGTTCCAGAGAAACAACAGCTTTAAAAGGGTCCTAGGGCTTATCTTGGCACCAACTAGACAATATTTACCATTCAGTAATATATGATTTTTCAAGTTGCAGGTTTTCTTGTCTTCTTTAATACCTACTACACTTCCTCAGAAAATCAGTACATAAAATGTATTAAGACTATTGTCTAGGCAGTTAGTTGCAGTTGTTTGGAGTTAAAATGTATCAAACACCCCTTGACTTGTGTGAGTAGGTTCCAGTCTTTGAGGAAGCTTGTAGTAATTGCCCTCAGCTATTTCCAGTTTTAGGGAGAACCACTGTTGCTTGGACCAGAAGTGAGTCACCACATTGTTCTTTGGAGAGTCCTTCTGAATCGTCAGAATAACCCTGGACATTAGTGGAAAGGGTGAAAAACATACAGGAACATTCTTGTCCAAGGAAAAGAAAACGCATCTTTTTTTTTTTTTTCAGGTCTGTTTGCATGGAGTCCTGGAGCAGAATTTTGCAAACTGATTGTTGTGAATGAAGGCAAAATATATATCTAAGGAGTTCTCCACAGCTAGATCAACTCTTGAAAGACCCCCAATTCAGTTTCCATTTGAAAGAATCTCTCCTGGTCCTGCTCAGCTTGTCTGCCATAACATTTTACTCTGATGGGATATAAGATGCTTGTAGAGTGAGATTGTACTGAAATGCTATACCCCAGGCTAGCATGGCTAGGCTGCACTGATGGTAAGATCAAGTACCCCCTGTTTGTTTATGTACCATGTTACTGTGGTGTTATCTGTAACAACTTGTAACAGACTTGGGTACTAAAGATGACAAAGACAATTGAGAACATTTATGACTACAAACATTTCTTTTACATTTATGTGGTACTGTCCTTTTTTTGTTTCCAAAGCCCTTCACTTTTATTCCCATGGACATTGCTCCCCAAACAAAGTCTGAGGTGCTTCTAACAGAATGCACTAGAGCTAGAAAGGAGAGACCTAGATTCGGATAAAACTGGTCTCTCACCAAAGAATTTCCCTTCTCATAAACCCCAAAACTGGAATCTGGAATGTTAGGAGATGCTGATGTTTGGACCATCCTGATTTCAAGTACCACTGAATTTTTATCATGTGGAGTCTTGCTATAGGAATCATGGGAATCACAGATGCCATGAATCTTAATATCCTGAGAAATTCCCTTGCAGAGACTTTTGTTTAAGTGGACAAACCTAGGAAAATACCTAGATACAGATCTACTTTTTTTCCTCTGGAAGAAAAGCTCTTTAGACAGTGGTATTTAAGAGATACCCCAGGAAAATAATCCCCTGGAAACAGTTAAACAAGACTTTCAAATATTTTTCTGAAACCCTAGCCTGTCCAAGTAAAAGATTCTTGGCACTTTGAAAAAGACTCTGCAAAGATGAGGAAGTCATCTAAATAAGTGAAAATTTGAATGCCTTGCAGTCTAAACTAAGCTATCACTGGGGCTAGACACTTTGCGAATACCAAAGGGTAATGCAGAGAATTGAATGCATAATCCAGACACATAAAACTTTACAAATCATCTGAAAGTTTGAGCTATGAGAATGTGATGATAAGTATCTTTTAAATCAATGTTCACCAAAAAACTTAAATGGTTATTGAGATGTAGCAGGTCACGAACAAATAACATTTTGAACTTTGGAACTATCACAAATAGGTTTAAAAAGAAAGATCTAAAACTGGTCTCCATGATACTTCTTTGTCTGGCACCAGAAATATTTGTGAATAAAAACATTATCCTGCATGAGGAGAAGAGATAGCTTCTATTACCACCACCTCCCAAGTAATCCTGGGAGATCTCTGCCTGCAACATTCATTTGTGAGGGTCTGTCCAGGATCTAGACAAGGAGTCTGTAATTGTGTTCTGCTCTGATGGAATACAGGTTGTCAGAAAGGTGAGGTTGTGTTGAGTTGTCAAATCCCAGACAACCATGGATAGTCTGCACAGAGCATAAGACCTTGCCCCTCCCCCATGTGTTTATGTACCACATAACTGTGGTGTTGTCTTAGGACTAATACTAGTCTTTGTGTCCACAGCTGACTCAGTGCTTTGATTGCCTTTATTATGGTAATCAGCTCTTTGTGGTTTATGTGTTTTTTCCTCAGTCTGTTGTGACTGACTGAGTCATAATGGGGGAGAAAAAGAAAGACCTGGGTTCTCTTGCACTTGCTTGGCCCTCTACTCACTTTTTATGAAATACAATACTGGAATGGAAAATATGGGGACACTGGTGCTAGTTCAGACAGATTTGAGGAATGGTTTAATTTTTTTTTCTTTTTTTAATTTCTCTAAGTATTTTAGATTTCTAATACCATGACGAGGAGCGACCACATTCCTAAGCCAAGGTATGATTAGAGTTTATGCAATTATTACTGTTTCAGTCTTTGATGTTAGCCAAGAGTGCTCTTCTCAGCACCCACAATGTGCCCAGAATTGCCTCCTTCTGTAACGTACTCAGGGTTATGTGTATTGGTAAAATATCTAAGTATGACTGCAAGTTTTTTTTTATTAGCCCTATTGCTACTACTATTGGAACTGTCTGGTTATCTTTCTTCCACACTGATCTTGTTTCTGCCAGCAAATCCTGGTATTTTATGACTTTGTTCCTATCGATACGTAAGTCACTGTAATCAATTGGTGTAGAAATTTAAGCGATCAATACTACCTTTGTCTTTTTTCATGGACTAGTTTATCTGTTTTTCTCGCATTGTTTTTTTGAACAGCTTGTAATGAAATGAGTAATCCCATGTGTTATAAACTTCATCATTCTTTGTAATGTTTTGTGGTTCATGTTTCCTACTTCTATATTATAGTGTTTGCACAATCCCCACTGCAACAGTCTTGCCACATTATTGGGCTTTTCAGTATACAAGTCCTCTGCCATGAGTGTATCACACCCAGCAACAAGATGTGCATCGGTTTCCAGTTCCTTTTTACAGAACCTGAATTTGTCTTTTCTTGCTACTTTTCAAAGGACTTTGTAAACTAACATGTATGTAAACCAGTATCCTTAGCCTTTCATCTTTTGGTTTCAATTCACCTCTCCTTAACCATTTCTGCATTCAATCTTTGTCAATTTGAAGTTATTCCAGACCTCTGTACTTGCCACTATATTTCTATCTTTTCCACTATTATTGCCTTCTCAACTGATCCTTCTCCTTGCATTCTTTCTTTTGTTTTGGCATATCCAGTTGCTGTCTGATTTTTGTTTACTTCTGATTTGATTTTCATTCCTATTTGACAACTGCTGTATCTCATGTGTAGTCTGGCTAATGGAAATTAAAGAAAAAACTTAGGGACAGCTGACGGAAGAAGGAAACATTTTCTGGAGGGAGGTAGGCTACCATCAGGAAAGTATCTAGAAGGCTTCCCAGAAACATGAATCCGTGTGACAGGATGAGATAAGACTTTTTTCAGATTTAACTAGATACCTAGACTGTGACATAGAGTCATAAGAAGTGAAGGGATGCTAGAGTGTCTTTGGCAGTAGAAGCTAGAACGAGGCAATCATCCACTTAGGAGTAAATATGAATTCCCTGAAGCCCGCAGAAGGAAATGACTACAGACACACATTTTGTGAATACTCTTGATGTCGTAGATAGACCACATGTTAAAGCTGTAAATTGAAAGTACAATCTTAAAACAAAGAATCTTAAATAAAACTTGGCATTTTTGAACAAGAATATGGTGATATGTATCCTTGAAGTGTAGAGTGACCAGGCAAGTCTTGTGAGGGAGAAGAGGAAAAGGGGACTGTAAGGTTACGATTTTTAACTTTGGGACTATGTGAAAGGTATTTAGAAGTGATAAATCTAAGGCTGGTCTCCACTTGCTTTTCTCCTTGTCTACAAAAAAAATTCTAGAAAAGAAGCATTTTCCAATTGGTTAAAGGGGAGGAGACTCTATTATACCATGTGGCAAAATCTGTTAGAATTTGGAAAAACAAATTAGTCTGTTTTTTTTGGGGGGGGGGGATCATTGACTGTAGAGGAAGGGATGCCCACTATAACATATATAGCTGCTGAATTGCTTCAGTACCCAAGAATCAAATGTTACCTGTTTCCAGAGATGTAAGGAGTGAAAGAGACTGCCTACTAGTCTTGGAGGATGTCCTTATGAGAGTGGTTTAGGGAGATGAGGTTCAAAGGTATTAATACATTTTTTATGGAGCGAAGATCCTTGGGCTCCGTTGCCTTTATTTGTCGTGTTCAACTGCTACTTTTTCTTACATGATTATTTAGTAGATTTGTGATGAGCAAGTTTGATAGGCTTCCAAAAGAGGAGCCCTAGATGGTTTACTATCAAATGACTGAAAATCAAAAGAATGAATTCCAAAAAGACTGAAAAATTCAAAATATTGAATACATTTTTAATGCAATGGGCAAGCCCTCTCCTCCACTCATGTGGGGGCTGCACCCCCCACACCCCCTGCTAAATATATATACCAACTCCAAGATCGCACAACAGTGGAGAAGGGGCAAATATCATCATTCAATATTTTGAATTTTCAGTCTTTTTCAGATTCAGCCTTTTGATTTTCAGTCATTTGATAGTAAACCACCCTAGACTGGCAGGGTAGTTTTGATGATATCTTGGAGAGATTAAAGAGAGAGTTCAGAGGTTCATAGGAGGTTACTAGGTTATTGCCCCTAGGGCTATTATAAGCCTAGCCATTCTATACCCTTGATCCCTTAGTGACCAAGTTATATGGTCTATATTTGCAGTACGAGTCTAGGATCAGCACCGACTGCCCTTATCCAAGAGGGGCACAGGTGACACCACTGGGGTAAATTTACAGTGTGTTATCAACCCTAGTATTAATTTCTCTGTTTCTTCTAACTTTTTGATCACTTCAGCTCAGAAATTCCTATAAAGTGAATTATTTTCCAATGGGGCATTTAAAATTTGTACCTTGACATCTTCTGAAAAAATATTGAACTCTGGCCCAGAGATTTTTATGCATCACTTTCCATGTGGCTACAGCTCTTGACACAGTATCCACTGCATCATATGCACATTATATTGAGTGTTTTGCCACCTTCAAAGCAGAAGACACAGTGTTTGACAGATTGTTTTGTCTGAAGCAGGACCACTGATTTT